>NW_017306742.1:786912-795263 GCF_000935625.1 Nanorana parkeri
AGCCCATACTGACCACCTGGAGCCCATACTGACCACCTGGATCCCGCACTGACCACCTGAAGCCCATACTGACCACCTAGAGCCCATACTGACCACCTGGAGCCCATACTGACCTCCTGGAGCCCGCACTGACCTCCTGGAGCCCATACTGACCACCCAGAGACCGTGCTGACCTCCTGGATCCCTCACTGACCACCTGGAGCCCTCACTGACCGCCTGGAGCCCGCACTGACCACCTGGAGCCCGCACTGACCACCTGAAGCCCATACTGACTGCCTGGAGCCCACACCGACCTCCTGGAGCCCATACTGACCACCCAGAGACCGTGCTAACCTCCTGGAGACCTCACTGACCACCTGGAGCCCTCACTGACCACCTGGAGCCCGCACTGACCACCTGAAGCCCATACTGACCACCTGGAGCCCATAGTGACCGCCTGGAGCCCATACTGACCGCCTGGAGCCCACACTGACCTCCTGGAGCCCATACTGACCACCTTGAGATCGTACTGACCTCCTGGAGCCCTTACTGACCGCCTGGAGCCCACACAGATCGCCTGGAGCCTGCACTGACCACCTGAAGCCCATACTGACCACCTGGAGCCCGCACTGACCATCTGCAGCTCGCACTGACCACCATGAGAGCCCATACTGGCCACCTGAAGCCCGCACTGACCACCTGAACCCCGCACTGACCACCCGAAGCCCATACTGACCACCCGGAGCCCATACTGACCACCCGGAGCCTGCACTGACCACTTGAGAGCCCGCACTGACCACATGGAGCCTGCACTGACCACCTGGAGCCCATACTGACCACCCGGAGCCCATACTGACCACCCGGAGCCTGCACTGACCACATGGAGCCTGTACTGACCACCTGGATCCCGCACTGACCACCTGAGAGCCTGTACTGACCACCTGAGAGCCTGTACTCACCACCTGGAGCCCATAGTGACCACCTGAGAGCCCACACTGACCAACTGAGAGCCTGTACTGACCACATGGAGCCCATACTGACCACCTGAGAGCCCTACTGACCACCTGAGAGCCCGCACTGACCACCTGAGAGCCCGTATGGTGATGAGTCATTGCATTAAGCAAAAATGCCAAGCCGTGAGTCCAGCTTCTCTTTGATCTCACCTTCAGCTGATATTCTAATAGGAAGGCAAGCAAGCTTGCCTATAAGAAATGCCAATTCTTTCCCTTTCTCCTGCTGTCCTCGGAGAGCCGGAATGAGATCACCGAGGTTCCTGTCTCTTCAAATTTCCTTCTTTTTGCTGAAAAAAGAGATCAGACGCGGCAACCAAAAAGACAAAAATGATTTTAGATTCGCTCCTTAATGGCCGGCAGGGAACACGCACGCCGCCATTTAAAGTGAACCCAAAGCCCAAATGATTTGAGTTGTGAGCTGGGAACATTTATCACCTTTCTGGTGTTTTTAACCCTTTTCCTACGGTATCTAAAAATGTGTTGTGGGGGTTCTATACTTGGGAAGGCCGTCGCTGACTTATACAGTGGCGTAGTATGATGACCTCACCCTTGTGAAATGTTGGGGAAGCGAGGAGATGGGTTGGGTCTGGATGGGGTCAGGGAGGTCTCGGAGGACAAGACAAAGCGGCCGGACGTGTCTCAGCGAATGTTCTCTATGCACAGCGAGGTGCCGCCGAGATTCCTCACATTTCAGGACAAGCCAACTGCACTGGGATTGTGTCACCCGCGGTCACCTGAGCTGTCCCTGTACCAGGATTGTGTCACCCGGGGTCACCTACGCTGTCTCCACACCGGAATTGTGTCACCCGGGGTCACCTGTGCTGTCCCCGTACCAGGATTGTGATACCCGGGGTCACCTGCACTGTCCCCACACTTGGATTGTGTCACCCGGGGTCACCTACGCTGTCTCCACACCGGAATTGTGTCACCCGGGGTCACCTGTGCTGTCCCCGTACCAGGATTGTGATACCCGGGGTCACCTGCACTGTCCCCACACTTGGATTGTGTCACCCGGGGTCACCTACGCTGTCTCCACACCGGAATTGTGTCACCCGGGGTCACCTGTGCTGTCCCCGTACCAGGATTGTGATACCCGGGGTCACCTGCACTGTCCCCACACTTGGATTGTGTCACCCGGGGTCACCTACGCTGTCTCCACACCGGAATTGTGTCACCCGGGGTCACCTGTGCTGTCCCCGTACCAGGATTGTGATACCCGGGGTCACCTGCACTGTCCCCACACTTGGATTGTGTCACCCGGGGTCACCTACGCTGTCTCCACACCGGAATTGTGTCACCCGGGGTCACCTGTGCTGTCCCCGTACCAGGATTGTGATACCCGGGGTCACCTGCACTGTCCCCACACTTGGATTGTGTCACCCGGGGTCACCTACGCTGTCTCCACACCGGAATTGTGTCACCCGGGGTCACCTGTGCTGTCCCCGTACCAGGATTGTGATACCCGGGGTCACCTGCACTGTCCCCACACTTGGATTGTGTCACCCGGGGTCACCTACGCTGTCTCCACACCGGAATTGTGTCACCCGGGGTCACCTGCGCTGTCCCCACACTTGGATTGTGTCACCCGGGGTCACCTGCGCTGTCCCCGCACTATAATTGTGTCACCCGGGGTCACCTACGCTGTCCCCACACCGGAATGTATCACCAGGGGTCACCTGCGCTGTCCCCGCACTTGGATTGTGTCACCCGGGGTCACCTAAGCTGTCCCCACACCGGAATTGTGTCACCCGGGGTCACCTACGCTGTCCCCACACCGGAATGTATCACCAGGGGTCACCTGCGCTGTCCCCGCACTATAATTGTGTCACCCGGGGTCACCTACGCTGTCCCCACACCGGAATGTATCACCAGGGGTCACCTGCGCTGTCCCCGCACTATAATTGTGTCACCCGGGGTCACCTACGCTGTCCCCACACCGGAATGTATCACCAGGGGTCACCTGCGCTGTCCCCGCACTATAATTGTGTCACCCGGGGTCACCTACGCTGTCCCCACACCGGAATGTATCACCAGGGGTCACCTGCGCTGTCCCCGCACTATAATTGTGTCACCCGGGGTCACCTACGCTGTCCCCACACCGGAATGTATCACCAGGGGTCACCTGCGCTGTCCCCGCACTATAATTGTGTCACCCGGGGTCACCTACGCTGTCCCCACACCGGAATGTATCACCAGGGGTCACCTGCGCTGTCCCCACACCGGAATGTATCACCAGGGGTCACCTGCGCTGTTCCTGCACTTGGATTGTGTCACCCGGGGTCACCTCTGAGGGTCAGGAGAAAATTCATATGCCGGATCCCTGAATGCCATGACCTCAGTGAAAGTGAACCTGTCAGTAACTTTACCAGTCTGCGCCAATCAATTCCTGACGTGTCACAATATATAGTAACAGAAGAGCTCCACCTTTCATCATTACAAACCTCCAGTCCAGTGACTCTGCCTAGGCTGGGATGCTGCCGTCTGCTGCAGGCAGAATTAAGCATTTCCTCAGTCTACTCCCCCCAGTGATCAGTCTGTACCCTGTAGCTTTCAAGCAAGGTGAGAGGCTGCAGCAGGGGGGGCAGCCAAGAACCGTACAGACACCGGGATTGACACGGTTGCGTCATCTCCGCACCAGGATTACCATAAAGACGGCACCCCGAAATTCTTCTCGATTTGCCCTGGAGTGCCCGGAGCATGTGCATGACATTAGGTCAGCCCAGGCAGAGTCACTGGACTGCAGCTTTTCTGAGCAATGATCCCGCCGCTGTATACAGAGAGAACGTTCGGAGGAACGCCACGACGATGTCCATGATTGGCAGCAGAGAGTCCTCAGCGTGCTCTGCCTGCACCAGAAATACAATCCGGAGGTCTTGGCTCCTGTCATCACCCGCTCTTCATTTTCAAAGACCTGAACGCTTTGAACACCAAGATCTGCGCCCCGAGGTGAAAGTCTACATTCACCGGCCCTGAGATCCCTCAACAGAGGCGACTGAACCTGTCACTCCATCACCCCCCTCCCCCACCCCCCCAACTGCACCATGCCTGGGAAATGTCAACAGAATTATCAGCAAGGTGGACAAAGTTCAATGCAAAGGGAACCCGGATCATGAGAGAGAGAGATACACTATATTGCCAGAAGTATTGGGACACCCCTCCAAATCATTGGATTCAGGTGTTCCGTGACATTTCCTGGCTACTAAATATTCCGCGGTCACCTGTTACTGGGATTATAACAAAGTGGAAGCAACTGGGAACAACAGCAACTCAGCCAGGAAGTGGTAGGCCACGTCACATGACAGAGCGGGGTCAGCGCATGCTGAAGCGCACAGCGCGCAGAAGTCGCCAACTGTCTGCAGAGTCAATAGCTACAGACCTCCAAACTTCATGTGGCCTTCAGATTGGCGCAACAACAGTGCGTAGAGAGCTTCATGGAATGGGTTTCCATGGCCGAGCAGCTGCATCGAAGCCGCACATCACCGAGTGCAATGCAAAGCGTGGGGTGCCGTGGTGTAAAGCGCGCCGCCACTGGACTCTAGAGAAGTGGAGACGTGTTCTCTGGAGGGACCAATCACGCTTCTCTGTCTGGCAATCCAATGGGCGTGTCTGGGTTTGGTGGTTGCCAGGAGAACGGTACTTGCCTGACTGCATTGTGCCAAGTGTAAAGTTTGGTGGAGGGGGGATTATGGGGGGAGGTTGTTTTTCGGGGGGTTGGGCTTGGCCCCTTAGTTCCAGTGAAGGGAACTCTTAAGGCATCAGCACACCAAGACATTTTGGACAATTTCATGCTCTCAACTTTGTGGGAGGAGTTTGGGGACGGCCCCTTCCTGTTCCAACATGACCGCGCACCAGTGCACACAGCAAGGTTCATAAAGACATGGATGGAGGAGTTTGGGGCGGAGGAACGTGACTGGCCGCACAGAGTCCTGACCTCAACCCCATAGAACACCTTTGGAATGAATTAGAGCGGAGACTGCGAGCCCGGCCTTCTCCTCCAACATCAGTACCTGACCTCACAAATGGTCCAACATTCCCATAGACACTCCTAAACCTTGTGGGCGCCTTCCCAGAAGAGTTGAAGCTGGGACAAAGGGCGGAGCCAACCCAATACTGAACCCTACGGTCTAAGACTGGGATGCCATTAAAGTTATGTGCGTGTAAATGTGTCCCAATACTTTTGGCAATATAGGATAGATAGATAGATAGATAGATAGATAGATAGATAGATAGATAGATAGATAGATAGATAGATAGATAGATAGATAGATAGAGACATTTCCAATCTATGACATCATCACTTCACATGGAGATTTTTAGTAGTGCAATTGTACTGCCAAAACAATCCCCCACAATTCACCGGGGGGGTCATTGGGGATTTTAGTGCATCGTCCATGTGCGTGCCTGATTGTAGTAACCTTATTGAGCCCCCATCATCTCGCCGCCTTAGGCAGTGGCGCACGGTGCCCTTCCCAGGTTTCACCTCTACCTCACCGCACTCTATAAAGTGATATAAAGCCCGGTGTTGGATATACATAAGACGCGGTTAATCCCCTACAGCACCTTAATCACCCCTAAGTGGATCCCACAAAGTCCGCACCGTACAAGCCGGCTACTTGGCGTTGGTTTAACGACGTGTCAAGCGGCTGCCTGCACGCGTAATTAGAGGGTTTGGGAAGATTAAGGGGTTAAGGACGGAGCGGAGGGAGCAGGAGCGCGGAGAAGCCACAAACACGCACTTGACAGCTCCCGTTCTTTCATGTCGATGTTTTGAAATATTCGGGGCTCCGTGTGAGTGACAGCCTGACAAGAATTAGGTCTCCGCCACTCTTTCATGTTCAAAGCTCATTATCTGCTCTGGGAAAGGTGATGCCGGGGACTGGGTGTCAGTCTAATAAGCCCCCCTCGCCTCCCTCAAAGGCCTGTGTGGGGGGGCAGCCAACTTTTTACCATGACATCACCCCTGTAGGTAAAGGGTCCCCAGACGCGAATCGCGGCCTTACGCTAAAAGGCCTTAAATATAGTTTACGGGAACATGGAAAGGTACTGCATGTATTTAACATAAAGGTATACTGGAGGGTGCGGTATTTCCCAATGCACAGCTGACTTCCTGTCCAGCCATCAGGTCTGAGCCTTCTTTAGCTTACAATGTCTCCCAGCATAGAGGAGGCTTGAGAGTAGTTTTCCAATTTTTGGTCACATGACCAGCAGGCCTCGGAGGCCTGGTGGTGATAGGGAGCTAAGAGGGTGGGCTGTGCTCCCTATTTCACTGTCGGGTCATCAACGGGCAGATGTGCTAGCTAGGGGGCCCGGGCTGCTTGTTTACTGTTCCAATTGCCCATGTATAGGCTGTGTATAGTCCACAAACTCATGTATTGCCCATGTATGCACCAGTTGACTGTGTAGTGTATGCTACTTTTGGCCATGTATTGCCCGTGTATTGCTTATTCTTGCCCCAGCTGCCTATGTATTGTTTGGGTATGCCCTAGTTGTCTATGTCTTGTCTGTGTATGATTTAGTTACCCACAAGCTGTCTGTGCATGCCTTAATTTCCCATGTGTTGCCTATGTGTTACCCAGGTATTGCCCATCTATGACCCTGTTGCCCATGTATTGCCTGTGTATGACTCAAAGACAATTACCCATGTATTGCCCATGTGTATGACTCGGTTGCCCATGTATTGCCCATGTGTATGACTCAGTTGCCCATGTGTATGACTCAGTTGCCCATGTATTGACTGTGTATGAGTTATTTGCCCATGTATTGTCTATGTATGACTCAATTGCCCCTGTATTGCCTATGTGTATGACTCAATTGCCCATGTGTATGACTCAGTTGCCCATGTGTTGCCCATGTGTATGACTCAGTTGCCCATGTATTGACTGTGTATGACTCAGTTGCCAATGTATTGCATCTCGATGACTCAGTTGCCCTTGTGTTGACTGTGTATGACTCAGTTGCCAATGTATTGCATCTCGATGACTCAGTTGCCCATGTATTGCCTGTGTATTATTCATCCTTGCCACAGTTGCCCATGTATAACTCAACTGTCTGTGTGTTGCTAGTAAATGCCCTATAAGACAATACGAGACGAAGATAAGACGAGCTGATCTTACAATTCCATCTCATGTACAATCAGCACAGAGAAGAATTGTGTAATGAAGTCATGTGACTGCAGCCCGCCCGTACACAACTGTTTATCTAAGAGGCAAAGCCATGTAAGCCGGTTTCAGATGGCCCAAAGCGCTACTCCTCACCCGTCCAATTATCTCCAAGTGGGACTGCGGCTTATAATCCCTTAATAGGTGAAAATCGCCAATAACGGTTTATCGGTGCAGAGAGGCGCGGAGATAGCTCACGATCACAGAGGGGGAGGGGGAGCATGATGTGTGAAAGGCGGGTGTCATAGAATAATTAATTCACTTCTTGATACTAAAATCCTGATTACTGACTATCGAGGGAGCGCGTGGAAGGACAGTCACCCAATGGTTCAATAGGGAAGTATGGAGCCACAGGAAGGTGTACTTCATACAATCTCTCTCTCCCTCTCTCTCTTTCTCTCTCTCCCCTCTTCTCAATTCAATTCAAGTCAAATAAGCTTTATTGGCAGGACCAAATACATTTTAGCATTGCCAAAGCATATGGGGAGGTTTTATGGGATGGGGGGGGCAGGGGGGTAATAGAAACCCCATCTCTCTCTCCCCATCTCTCTCTCTCTCTCCCTCCATCTCTCTCTCCCTCCATCTCTCTCTCCCTCCATCTCTCTCTCTCCCTCCATCTCTCTCTCTCTCTCCCCATCTCTCCATCTCTCTCTCTCTCTCTCTCTCTCTCCTCCCAAAGTCATGATGACCCTCCAGGCTCACAATCACTTTGCGGAAGCGATGACCTTCTTACACTATGGCTGACCCAAACATTTGTTTCTCTGACTGGCAGTTTTCATATAACAGAAAACACGAGGAAGAGAAACATTTAGAAAATTTTTTCAATAAACATTCTAAAAAAAGTACACAAAAAGAGAAACACTATAACAAAACAAACCTGAGAAAAGAGAAATAAATAAAGAGAGAATGAAAAGAATGAAGATGATTGTGTAGCCGCTTTTATAAAAGTGACTGAGAGAGCAATAACCAAAGAGAAGAATGATTAGACAGTCACATATAAATAGATATTGGTGTTCCCCTAGGAGGGGCCGGTGCACCCGTTTGGGCCGCGGCCACGTTCTTCCACCCGATGTGTTTCAATCCTGTTAGCGAGACAGCTGATGCTACTGCGGAATGTGGTAAGTCGCTCCTGCAGGACGCACATCTTGACACGATAATCTGCTCATTTTCACCACCCAGTTATGTCAAACCTGCCGGCACT
>NW_017306742.1:795384-799592 GCF_000935625.1 Nanorana parkeri
CTGCGGGTGCGTCAATGTGACAACCGGTTTGTCTCTGTTCCTGCACAACCATAACAAGCCAGTATGGTAATCGGTTTATATACAATGTGTACCTGGAAGAGCCGTCACCTCTCCTCATTGACAATTCTAAATAAACCATTTATTGGTGCCTCCGAGGTACCCGGCCGCTTCACTTCCCCGATGATATCAAATAATATCCCCAACCTGCGTTGCGTCATGATTCTACGTCATGTGTACACCACTATTGTTACTTTTTATTCCATTTTCTATACATTTTCTTCACTTTCGAGGCACCAGGAATCAGAAATACGTCATCTCCCGAAGCTAAGCATTCCGCCGCCCACAATTTCGATTCCACCACCATTCTGAAGTGGAAAATGGGCAATACGGGTTATTGAAAGATTGAATTAAAAGGGGATGGAAATGGGAAAATACAAGGGCAATGTTATGGAAAGCGATCGGGGAATTCTCTCTCAGTCAGGGCAACGTTGACCCTGTTTTATGTTCGGCTTTTTCATGTCAGCAAAAATTGTAATTAAAAGTTTGATGGTTCCGTCACATGGCCACATGTACGGCCAGCTATGCTATGAACTAATAGTCTCACTCTTATTTTATTTATTTATTTAAATATTTATTCATTAATCTATTCAAATATTTATTCATTAGTTCATTCATTTATTTAAATATTTATTCATTAATCTATTCAAATATTTATTCATTTATTTGTTCATTCATTTATTTAAATATTTATTCATTCATCTATTCAAATATTTATTCATTTATTTGTTCATTTATTTCAATATTTATTTATTAATCTATTCAACTATGTATTCATTTATTTGTTCATTCATTTATTTAAATATTCATTAATCTATTCAAATATTTATTCATTCGTTCATTCATTTAAATATTTATTCATTAATCTATTCAAATATTCATTCATTCATTCATTCATTTATTTAAATATTCATTAATCTATTCAAATATTTATTCATTCATTCATTCATTTATTTAAATATTCATTCATTAATTTATTCAAATATTCATTTATTTGTTTATTTGTTCATTCATTTATTTAAATATTTATTCATTAATCTATTCAAATATTTATTAATTTATTCATTCATTCATTTATTTAAATATTTATTCATTTATTTATTTAAATATGCAATTTTTTTTTAAAAACAATGTATATAAGTGACTGGCTCAAAGTGCTGCACCACCGTGATTGTGCTTTACTGCTTTCATATATATGTATATCATTTTGACAACTACACTTGCAAAAATAAAAAATAATATGGGTTTTTATTGAATGCTGGAGTCTTTGCCACTGGTTTTAATTACTATTATTATTATTATTATTTTGTAGGAATTTTCCCCAAGCTGTCTTCTTGCCAAGCAATACAGGAGCAGAGCAAAAAAAAAGGCCGCCATTGGCTGAAGGGGTAGAGCGTCTTCTGTTCGTAGTTCAGACCTTCACAGCTATGGAGCACCGGTAAGTACAATTGACATGTCTGCATTTGTAGGCACAGAATCTGTATGGAGTGTGTTCTATAAATATTATCTGTTTATTTATTTTTGTTGTTGTTTTTTTGTGTGTTGCTTAGTGTGTTTCGCTGTTTATAAATAAGGACAAAAATTCCATAACAAAATCGAGGGTGTTTCATAAATGTTTTCTTTATTATTCAGTACTTCGAAATACAAATAAATACACTTGCATTCTTTTTTTTAATTGGGTCAATATGAAATGCAGGACATCAACCTGCAATATCTACCTCTTCAGGGGCGTCCTTAACTTTAATGGGGTGAGGTTGCCAGGAGCTGAGTGGGATGCCGGCCAGTTGTCCCAAGTTGCCTGGCTCTTATCAACCTGCTGGGACACTCTGGCCGGATAGGGGGCAGCAGGCACACAGCCATGCCACTCTGCCTGCTGCCCTCCACATGACCCAAAGAGATGCCACCTGAGGCAATAGCCCAGATAGGAAGGATAACGTGCTACAAACTTGTGGCGGGGTGAAATTGTAATTTTGTTGACTTGCTGCACATATTCCTGGCAGGTTGTAGCCTTGCGGAACACTCGCAGCACAAGTTCTAGGCGACACTTTTTGAATTTGTAGTAAATTTGCTCGGCAAGTCTACAGCAAGAGTCCTGCAGGTCATAGCAAGAGCTCTGCAAGCCGGCTGGTCTGGGGACTTGCAACGCAGGCTTGCTGTAATTGTGCAACAAAATGGTGAAGCTCGGCAAGTCTAGCAATAGTTTAGCAAGTCATTATCAAACTTGCAGCTCAATTGCTTGCTATCTGGGAGCCTCAGGCTGTCTTATCATGGGGACAGGCAGGGCCGTCTTTAATACTGATTGGACCCTGGGCAAACATTTTCTTGGGCCCACCACTCCTACCCACCCGACCCCCTAACCAACCACCCGCCCCCAACATGCAATTTCGCTCATGCATATGGCTATATGACAGCGACGGAGCAACACTATGCAATACCGATCGCACGATTAACAGAAGAGTGGCGCGGGTGTATCTTTTGTGGGCTCAAGGGGAGGGCTGGTGCAAGGACTATTGTGTACATAGGTGAAGGTGCATTTTTCACCCCCTCTCCCCACCCCTGCGCCCTAAGACAACTGTCTATGCAGCCTTACGCTAGCACTGACGTGTAGCGTGTAGTGTTCCCCATCATATGTACATGGAAAGCATGTAGTGACCCGCATCACATGCAGACAAGCAGCATAGTGACCCCTCTCTCTGGACGTTTAGTGTTCCCTAAAACACACATGCAGCAGCCAGTACAGACATGCAGGGTCTCCCTGTCAGACACCCACTCTGCTCTGCGATCATCCAGCGCTCTGCTGTCATTGCTGAGATGTAGGGCCAGTGGTAGGAGTTTTGCAGCGCAGGACCTGCTCAAGGGCCAGCTGCTTTGGGCCCCACAACAATGAGTGGGCCCTGGGCAACTGCCCCTTTTGCCCTGCGTTAAAGACGGCCCTGGGGACAGGCCTGTACCTCTTGCAGCTAGCAAGCTGTAATAGCTTTCTGATGTCTTCTTAACAGCTGTCCTGCTTCTCTTTTCACTGTCCAATCACAGGCCTGGGAAGGAGGTAGGGGGGGGTCTAGGATGACCTTGGCTCAGTAGAAGTACGCTGAATGATAGCGGCCATCAGACTGAGGACATCTAGTGGCAGAATAAAAGAACTGCAGGGGAAATATAGAATATTGCAGCAAAAGCAGGATTTCTTTTATCTTTTATGGGCTATTTTTGCTTTATATTGTTATTTTTGCTTTATATTTTAAGAACTTCTGCATGGCACCCCCAATAAAGTTACCCGGCGTACCCCCAAACGCCCCGTTTAGCACAGCACAGCACACAGATGTACACCACATTTGTTTCATGGTTTTGTTTTTTTATATTCGGGAGGATCTCTAATTCCGGGCATGTGACCCCCCCCCTCTGTGCAGTAGCCTCCTCCATGAGACAGGCTGTTGATAGGTGTAATTTTTACGTCTCGTGTTTGGCGAGCGTTTCGCACGCCGCTCGCGCGCATCTCTCTCCGATGACAGATCCTGAGACGAGAATGTATCACAACTGCCAGAGGATTGTAACAATGAAAACTTCCTCACCGGTGATTTCTATCCCTTTCTTTGATGGGTGACAATTGTTATCACGTGTGAGCGCGATCTTCTCAGCCTCGGCTGCGGCGGACTGGCAGCGCGGAAACGCCACAAAAGAGGAAGAAGAAGAGAGAAATGTTTGTTGAAAAGTTGAGACAGATTTATAACATCGATAAAGCACTTGTGAGTTGTGTCATGACAAGGAAGATTAGGCTTCTGGACAATTATCAAAGCCGGCTAATTCTGGAACATGTTGGGACTCTCCTGCCGGGGATGGCGGAGGAGCGGTGAGCCTGGTGGTGGTGGGACGGCCTGGATCGCAGTGACGTCACCCTGAGACTGAAAGAGAACCGGTCCTCACTAGGCTTGTGTGTGCTGCAGACAGTACGTTGTTCCTCATATCTTACAATATTTGTGATTGAGCCACCTGAACCCGAAACACCTAACCTTCCATGTCTGAACCCGAAACACCTAACCTTCCATGTCTGAACCCGAAACACCTAACCTTCCATGTCTGAACCCGAAACACCTAACCTTCCATGTCTGAACCCGAAACACCTAACCTTCCATGTCTGAACCCCCAAACACAAACAC
>NW_017306742.1:799909-816260 GCF_000935625.1 Nanorana parkeri
TGAACCCGAAACACCTAACCCCCCATGCCTGAACCCGAAACACCTAACCTTCCATGCCTGAACCCGAAACACCTAACCTTCCATACCTGAACCCGAAACACCTAACCTTCCATACCTGAACTCGAAACACATACCCGAAACACCTAACCTTCCATACCTGAACCCGAAACACCTAACCTTCCATACCTGAACCCGAAACACCTAACCTTCCATACCTGAACCTTAAACACCTAACCATCCATACCTGAACCCGAAACACCTAACCTTCCATACCTGAACCCGAAACACCTAACCTTCCATACCCGAACCCGAAATACCTAACCCTGCATACCTGAACCTTAAACACCTAACCATCCATACCTGAACCTTAAACACCTAACCTTCCATACCTGAACCTTAAACACCTAACCCATTCCCTCTAAAACCACCTGAACCCTGGATGTGTAACCTTCCTTTACCCGTACCTCATACCTGCCCCTTAACCTTTAATACTCATCCTCCATACATTATCATCTAACACTTACCTGTTCCTCTACCTGGACCTCCAACACTAAAGCCTAACCCCCCACCTGGACCCTTACCCCTGTATGCAGATGCCGGGACCTACAATCTACATCCAAGTTCTAAATCAGTAGTTCACTGAGCGATGGAAGACGGATAAGGATGGCACTCTGGCAGGGCTGGAAACAAAATGACAATGGCAGCCGCTGACTTCAGTTACCTCTCACTGTCCTTCCTCCAGTACTTGAGGGGCGTACAGGCTTGCTACACCTACCCTCCTCTTGGGCAGTGCTAAGTGCCTGAACAGCCAATCGCTAAGCCAGCCTACAATCACATGGGGGGAAAGAGGGGTGCCTTGCACAAGCAAGCACTGACCATCATGAGCAGATACAAGAAGCGGACAGGTAAACACAACTCCCCAGCCCCCCACGTACCCATACATAGAAGGAGAAAGCTGAATAAGCAACTAAAAAGGTAAGTGGCAATTTTTTAATATATTATTTCACGTTATTGTATGTGATTGGGAACACGTGACAAGTAGAAAGCGGGCGTTATCCCAATTTGGCTGCAATAGTGGAAATACACTTTAAGCCCCCTTTATTTTTCTCCCTCCGCTCGTTAACTGGGCTGGGCCCTTAATTAGATATTTAAATCTGCTAAGTGATTAGGATGCGATTGACAGGTGAACACTTTGGCAGAGAATGAAACGAGCCTCGCCCACTTTCCCCCCCTGCGGGCGCCGGCTGCCGCCGAGTCGGTGCACTCAGGACCTGTCAGTTTCGGAAGCTTGCGCAATCCAACGCCAGGGAACGGATTTGCGGTTTCCCTCGGCTATCCCGGACTCCATTCACTCCGCGTTATATTCTTGGCACGAAAAGAATAAAATGTAGAAAAAACGATGACAAAAGAAAAAAAACGCAAACGTATAAAGTTTATTGAATGTTTCTTTTCCATTTTTTTTTAACTCATGGCCATTGATTGACAGCGGAACATCCAAGAAGATCTTAAATAGGATTAGCCAACCCTCTCACCTAAGTGCTTAGCTTGTCACCAGAGTGAGTCTTTGTATTCCTTGAAACAATCCCATAATTAAGACATCGTATTATCACATGCCAATGACCACGACGGCTTCACAGAGAAAAAGAAATGTGCTTCAGCGTGGAAAACGAGTGCCGTCGCAGAAAAGCACAGAGACAGAATTAAACCTCTCAACTCCCTTGATGCTGCTTTGTATAAGCTGTATATATCTATATCTATCTATCTATCTATCTATCTATCTATCTATCTATCTATATATACATATACATACACACACTACATTGCCAAAGGTATTAGCACACCCCTCCAAATCATTGGATTCAGGTGTTCCGTGAGATTTCCTGGCTACTAAATATTCCGCGGTCACCTGTTACTGGGATTATAACAAAGTGGAAGCAACTGGGAACATCAGCAACTCAGCCAGGAAGTGGTCGGCCATGTCACATGACAGAGCGGGGTCAGCGCATGCTGAAGCGCACAGTGCTCAGAAGTCGCCAACTGTCTGCAGAGTCAATAGCTACAGACCTCCAAACTTGGTGTGGCCTTCAGATTGGCACAACAACTGTGCGTAGAGAGCTTCATGGAATGGGTTTCCATGGCCGAGCAGCTGCAATCAATGCATGCTGGACCGGTGACATCACTGAGAATGCAGCCTATCCAATCACTAGAGACCGGTGACATCACTGAGAATGCTGCCTATCCATTCACTAGAGACCGGTGACATCACTGAGAATGCAGCCTATCCATTCACTAGAGATCGGTGACATCACTGATTATGTTTCCTATCCATTCTCCGGAGACCGGTGACATTAGCAATAGTTGAACATTTGGTGATTACGAGAGGAGACAGCGAGGACAAACATTTTGGTACAGGCAGCCTGTCCCTTCCTACTGATGATTTGGGGTCACATATGGGCACCATATTCCCGGTTGCTTCATATTAAATGCATTCCTCAGAAGTAGCCTTAAAAATGGGAAGAAGAAGTGCTGCAGGCGGCGAGCGGAATGGGAAGAAGTGAATTGTGTCTCCTTGGCATGTAATGGTACACTGCGTCCTGGTACGGCTCATGCAGACTTCAAAAGGGGTGAAATATAGCTTTGGCCATTGCAATCTGTGTCTGTTAATGTCGCCGCGGAACATAACGGAACATGACAAACAAAACATGCGGTCCAATATATGACTTACACTAAACAGAGAAAGACAATGGGGGAGGGGGAGGGGCATGCACGCTCTTTTTGAGATGGATTGCGAGGACTGCAGGCTAGAGGACTGTAATAATGATCACCGTTTGTGCCCATGTAAGCCATGGCTTGAGAATATTCCGGGAACACCTTCTGCTTACCAAGCCAAGGTGGCACGGAGAGGGGGCGGAGCTAGTTCTTGTCGCTGATATGTTGTCTTAACTTATTCTAATTTACAGTTTCTTATAACAAGTTTTTTTATGATCTGTTAAGAGAGATTATATTTTTATTTTTAGTTATATGAGTTGGGAGCGAACTCTGAATAGGAGCAGCCAGTTTCCATGGGCTCAGATATCAGGCATATTGTGAAGATGGGGGAGATCAGATTGCACAGACTACTGAAGGATACCATGCATAGGGACACACCTCCCCTCCCATCTTCTCCAGCAGGTGCTCTACAGTCTGGTTTAATTAGTTATACACAGGTTACTAAAAAGCATGCAGGCGATGCTAGGCTTTCTGTTGGGGCACTGTGTAATATTTGATTTGTATAATAAATATTTGTAAACAAATGATTCAAATTAGTAAATTGTATCCATTAAAAAAGAACACAAAGTAGACAATAGACAGTACTGGAGGAGTCTAAGCTGGGCTGTGCAGGAGGGAAAGTGATCAATAATAAGGATGGGCTCGGGCGTGTTCGCAGCTCCACGTGCCGAGCCCGCCAGGAAGCTGACAGCGCCAATCACAGGTACTGAAACATTATCCAGGTCCGCAGCTGCAGAGATCGGGAAACGTCTCAGTACCTGTGATTGGCGCTGTCAGCTTCCCAGCGGGCTCGGCACGTGGAGCTGCGAACACGCCCGAGCCCATCCTTAATCAATAATAATAGTTAGATGTAAGAAGCATTGGGAGCCGGCAAGGGAAGGGAGCTGAAGTGGGATACTAATAGGAAGGGCGGCCAATTAAGAGAACCTGTTGCTTCATCCTGCACAGGTAAACCGTGATTGACTTAAAGATGAATTCCAGGCAAACAGCTGCATACACAGATGGAGGCGCTGCATTTCTGTCCATCCTTGAGATTTACACAGCTCTGCCACACAACACAGTCCTTGTTAGCAGGGAAGGGGACCTGCTTTTTCTATGCTGCAGTTCAGTAACCCTCAGATGTCTTGTCCCTCTCCCAGCTTGTGACTGGACAGTGAAAGAAGAAGCAGCAGCAGGTTAATAAGCTCACCTTTCTGTCACCTTGCTCTCTCTCTATGTATGTATTTTGTGTACATACGTTCCTGGTTATTCCTCCATAAAAGAATTCCACCTAACAAACTGTAATTGTCTATTATTGTTGCTGGCACATGGCCACCGTGCGCCTTTATTTTTCAACTCCGTTTATTAAAATTCTTTTTGATGTTACAATTCAATATCACTTCGCTGGCACACGGCGTTTGTTCCCCTCCATATAAAGTGAGGACAAAGCGGCTCATTAATTATGTATACGTGGAAGCAATTATCTTATTGCTCCCAAAACCAAATGAGAATTCATTTTGTTAATGTGTCATTAGGTTTATCTACAGCCCCCGCTTATGTGTAGCCTTAGATAGACTAGGGCAGGAGGGAAGCTCCTCTCAGGTTTTACTGCCATCAGAGGCTCCTGGGGGGAGATTTCTTCACTTCCTCTCTGGTATAATAGGTTGCCCCCTCCACAGGAAAAGAGGAGAAATCTCTCTAGCAGTAACACAGAAGTAAACCTTTTTTTTACAGCTTAGTAATGCAATGCGAGAAACCCGGCCAGCTAGGTATTATCTGTTACTGATTTTTCCCTCACTTCCTGTCTGGTAAAAGGTTGTCCTCAATACAGGAAGTGAGAGGAAATTTCTCTAACAGAGCATCAGATAGCAGTAACACCTGACAGTAGTTTTAACCTTTCACTGTTCTATCCAAAACTACAAACTAAATAAAAATAAATGTTTTGGGTTGCGATACATTTAATTATTTTTTTAACCGGTGTTGCAAACTTTGCCAAAAAACATCACATGCAGTACGTCCTGATTCTCTGTCCCTCTGATGCCCCCCTGGCACTTGCCATTAGTTCCCAGCTGTCAAAATGGTAGCAAGGAGTTTCTGGGTAAATAGTTAGCTATTATATCTACTGCTGTCAAGTGTTGCAAGGTGTTTATATACAATGATCAGACATGATATAGAGAGAGATACAAAGTAACATTGTTTATAGACATTGATCAGAGGGAGATAGAGAGATACAAAGTAACATTGTATATAAACATTGATCAGAGGGAGATAGAGAGATACAAAGTAACATTGTATATAAACATTGATCAGAGGGAGATAGAGAGATACAAAGTAACATTGTATATAAACATTGATCAGAGGGAGATAGAGAGATACAAAGTAACATTGTATATAAACATTGATCAGAGGGAGATAGAGAGATACAAAGTAACATTGTATATAAACATTGATCAGAGGGAGATAGAGAGATACAAAGTAACATTGTATATAAACATTGATCAGAGGGAGATAGAGAGATACAAAGTAACATTGTATATAAACATTGATCAGAGGGAGATAGAGAGATACAAAGTAACATTGTATATAAACATTGATCAGAGGGAGATAGAGAGATACAAAGTAACATTGTATATAAACATTGATCAGAGGGAGATAGAGAGATACAAAGTAACATTGTATATAAACATTGATCAGAGGGAGATAGAGAGATACAAAGTAACATTGTATATAAACATTGATCAGAGGGAGATAGAGAGATACAAAGTAACATTGTATATAAACATTGATCAGAGGGAGATAGAGAGATACAAAGTAACATTGTATATAAACATTGATCAGAGGGAGATAGAGAGATACAAAGTAACATTGTATATAAACATTGATCAGAGGGAGATAGAGAGATACAAAGTAACATTGTATATAAACATTGATCAGAGGGAGATAGAGAGATACAAAGTAACATTGTATATAAACATTGATCAGAGGGAGATAGAGAGATACAAAGTAACATTGTATATAAACATTGATCAGAGGGAGATAGAGAGATACAAAGTAACATTGTATATAAACATTGATCAGAGGGAGATAGAGAGATACAAAGTAACATTGTATATAAACATTGATCAGAGGGAGATAGAGAGATACAAAGTAACATTGTATATAAACATTGATCAGAGGGAGATAGAGAGATACAAAGTAACATTGTATATAAACATTGATCAGAGGGAGATAGAGAGATACAAAGTAACATTGTATATAAACATTGATCAGAGGGAGATAGAGAGATACAAAGTAACATTGTATATAAACATTGATCAGAGGGAGATAGAGAGATACAAAGTAACATTGTATATAAACATTGATCAGAGGGAGATAGAGAGATACAAAGTAACATTGTATATAAACATTGATCAGAGGGAGATAGAGAGATACAAAGTAACATTGTATATAAACATTGATCAGAGGGAGATAGAGAGATACAAAGTAACATTGTATATAAACATTGATCAGAGGGAGATAGAGAGATACAAAGTAACATTGTATATAAACATTGATCAGAGGGAGATAGAGAGATACAAAGTAACATTGTATATAAACATTGATCAGAGGGAGATAGAGAGATACAAAGTAACATTGTATATAAACATTGATCAGAGGGAGATAGAGAGATACAAAGTAACATTGTATATAAACATTGATCAGAGGGAGATAGAGAGATACAAAGTAACATTGTATATAAACATTGATCAGAGGGAGATAGAGAGATACAAAGTAACATTGTATATAAACATTGATCAGAGGGAGATAGAGAGATACAAAGTAACATTGTATATAAACATTGATCAGAGGGAGATAGAGAGATACAAAGTAACATTGTATATAAACATTGATCAGAGGGAGATAGAGAGATACAAAGTAACATTGTATATAAACATTGATCAGAGGGAGATAGAGAGATACAAAGTAACATTGTATATAAACATTGATCAGAGGGAGATAGAGAGATACAAAGTAACATTGTATATAAACATTGATCAGAGGGAGATAGAGAGATACAAAGTAACATTGTATATAAACATTGATCAGAGGGAGATAGAGAGATACAAAGTAACATTGTATATAAACATTGATCAGAGGGAGATAGAGAGATACAAAGTAACATTGTATATAAACATTGATCAGAGGGAGATAGAGAGATACAAAGTAACATTGTATATAAACATTGATCAGAGGGAGATAGAGAGATACAAAGTAACATTGTATATAAACATTGATCAGAGGGAGATAGAGAGATACAAAGTAACATTGTATATAAACATTGATCAGAGGGAGATAGAGAGATACAAAGTAACATTGTATATAAACATTGATCAGAGGGAGATAGAGAGATACAAAGTAACATTGTATATAAACATTGATCAGAGGGAGATAGAGAGATACAAAGTAACATTGTATATAAACATTGATCAGAGGGAGATAGAGAGATACAAAGTAACATTGTATATAAACATTGATCAGAGGGAGATAGAGAGATACAAAGTAACATTGTATATAAACATTGATCAGAGGGAGATAGAGAGATACAAAGTAACATTGTATATAAACATTGATCAGAGGGAGATAGAGAGATACAAAGTAACATTGTATATAAACATTGATCAGAGGGAGATAGAGAGATACAAAGTAACATTGTATATAAACATTGATCAGAGGGAGATAGAGAGATACAAAGTAACATTGTATATAAACATTGATCAGAGGGAGATAGAGAGATACAAAGTAACATTGTATATAAACATTGATCAGAGGGAGATAGAGAGATACAAAGTAACATTGTATATAAACATTGATCAGAGGGAGATAGAGAGATACAAAGTAACATTGTATATAAACATTGATCAGAGGGAGATAGAGAGATACAAAGTAACATTGTATATAAACATTGATCAGAGGGAGATAGAGAGATACAAAGTAACATTGTATATAAACATTGATCAGAGGGAGATAGAGAGATACAAAGTAACATTGTATATAAACATTGATCAGAGGGAGATAGAGAGATACAAAGTAACATTGTATATAAACATTGATCAGAGGGAGATAGAGAGATACAAAGTAACATTGTTTATAAACATTGATCAGGGGGGGAGAGAGAGAGATACAAAGTAACATTGTTTACATATCATATGTAAACAACCCCGGCAATTTCTATATATCAGGCTCCAATCCAGTCCAGGCTCTATTATCATTGTTATTGTAGCACCCTGCCCTTTCTAATGACCTGATAGCCATCATAGCTGAAAACGGACAATACCTTCCTCCCGTACCCATGTCTAGTGCAGCATACTGTGTTCAGCAGTAGGACAGGTGCTCTTTATGTCCTGTGTGTTGCAGCATCGGAGCACTGCTGCTGTATGTCTGTGTTTTGGCCATCCCTGGAAGTCCCTGTTCTTGGATGTGACTGGATTATGGGATAAGACAGGCTATGGTGACACCTAGAGGTCCGTGTTACAAATTACCAGCTACCAGCATTTGGAGGGTCTCTAGGGGGGGAGTTTAATTCATCGTTTATTGTTTTTGTCAAATAATTTAAAACAAAATTCATAGTTTATTTTTATTTCATTTATGTGTGGGGGGGGGAGGTCCTTCCTTTTCTTTTTTAATCATTTGTCGTGCACTGTTGCTGTCACTCTTTTATAATAGGGTTTTGTTCTGTGGGGAAAAAAACAAATTAATGAGGCTGATGAGGGGCCGTTTAAGTACACATATCCTCTAAATGGAAGAGTTGTGTATTCTTCCGGAATCCTGGTGATCTTTCTGTATTTCTTCCAGGTCTCTGAGGTAATCCAGTGTGAGACTTCCTGTAATAAAGACCGCTCACTGTTGCTCTCTCTCCTTGTGTAGGGTGACTGGCCTTGTCTCCGCCCCCTCCTGTAATAAAGACCGCTCACTGCTGTTCTCTCTCCTTGTGCAGCGTGACTGGTATTGTCTCCGCCCCCTCCTGTAATAAAGACCGCTCACTGCTGTTCTCTCTCCTTGTGCAGGGTGACTGGTCTTGTCTCCGCCCCCTCCTGTAGTTTCCTGTAGGCCCTCTTCTATCCGGATTCTCACCCAGAAATGTGATGCCTGCGGCTCTACTAGTGTATGTGACCTCATTATGCACAAGTGGATTATTATTATTATTACTTTATTAATATTATATTTATTATTATTACTAATAATAAATATAAAAATAATAAATATAATATTAATAACTGAGCGGCCACATTGCAGCTGAAAGCTGATATCTGGCTTGCAGTGGCAATGTCTTCTCTATCAGCAAATGGGTGGTAGTGGGAGGTACTCAGGTGGGGGTAACAGAAGTGCCAGGACACATGGAGGGTGTCACCAATATGCGGTCTATGGGGGCAGGAAGAAGGCGGGGCAGTGACACGGCTTCCGCAGAACTGCAGCTTCAACAAGTGTTGTCACTCACCGTGAGGGTGGGCCGCTGTAAGAGCTACTCACGGAGCAGACGCTGTCACTGCAAGCCTGATATTAATTTTCAGGGGTGGGGTTTGTGGGCGGAGCCCAGAGCAGCCAGTGAGGTTTTATAGTATCTTTGCAGGTTAGCATTGCATGCTGGGACTTGTGGTCCCTCTCCTCATTTCAGACAGATTGATCCCCAGGAAGGGCTCCATCAGGTCCCGTTTAGATGTCGCCCCCGGGAACGGCCTGTAATAGCAAGCAGCAGACCCCCGCAGTGGCCCCCCACGGACACGGGGCCCATAAACAAATACATAGGGAGCGCAGTTTCCAGAGACAATCCTCTAATTGCAGCGCTTGTTTACAGTCATTGGCCATGAAGACAATTTGGGAATTTCCGCATTTCCGATTTACGGGAACCACAAAAACACGGATAACGAGGACCAGAGATGCCGGATGGCGCGCTTGGCATCTGTGAACCGTGTGCAGTAAAGCCGGACTCGGCACAGGGGCCACAATACATTTCAGATAGGGCCAATGGTGGATGGTTGGTTGACCCCTGACTGCCGGCTCCTGCTGGCCCTTTAAGGGGCTCTTAACGCCAAAGCCACTTCCCGATCAAGTGATTGGCTGTCTTAGTGATCATGTGATCGGGAGCCTGTCCTACCGCCTCCTGAATATAAACCGGGACCGGAGACGCGGTCACAGTGCTAGGGGGTGAGATGTCAGCTCAGAGATGGCACAATCAGATCATCTGCTCCAGAAGGACGGCGCCATCTCTGTTCAGGCATACTCCAGGGTCACCATCTACGTCCTGGACTGAGATGTCGGCTCAGAGATGGCACAGCCATATAAATCCTGGTACCTGTGCAGTTCTTGGCTGTGCTCACAAATGTCTGACACAGATCAGCTCCTGCTGCTGCCCCTCACCTTGTGACTTCCTATCAAGTTACAACGTTCCAGCGCCTGAAACATGAGACTGTCAGAACTGCTATGTGCAAAAAACAAACACAAAACTGCAGTTTGACTATTGTCCCCCTCCCCTATTCTATCTTCTCTCACCATTGTTACTTAAAGGAAGCACAGTACGGGAGGAGGGGCCACCGTTGGATGGAACTGCATGGTGTGTAATGGCTGTGTCACATTGTCACCTCTAGGGATCCAGCTTTTATTTTTAGATCTTGGGGGGCTCCCTGAGCCTTGTCTGGGTTTCGGGAGTCCCCTGAAACCCCCATAAAGGGAGAACCCAGCCGGTTGGCTGCGGGCGAGTCATTGTCTGCCTGTGTTGAGCAATCTTTGGCATTTTTGGTGCTGGTGACGTCAGACCTCTGGATGCAACCGGCTTGTTTGAACACGAATGGCAATTAAGCATCTGCAAGACCTGAATGAGACAATTATTGGGGGTGGGGGGTGGGGGTTGGCAGCGCAGATGACGGTGTGAGCGGTGACAGAACGTCAAGGAATTCCTCAGCCGCCCCTCTTCAAGGGGAACTCCACCCTGGAACCCCTCTGGTGTCACCTGGCAATTCCTCCTTCTGGTGTCACCTCATTTGCACATTCTCCCCCTTGCAGAGTTAAGGCCTCATTCACACGGGAATCGACCGGCACGTACAGCTCCGTGCTGCGTGCGCGGCCGTATCGCTCAGCTCCCGGGAAGTACAGGTGATTAGTACACAGCCCCCCGGCCTTCTCTATGGGAGTACGCGCCCATACACTGCCCTACGCTCACCCGCCCTGCACGTCCGATGGATCCTGTCTGCTTCCGAGCCAGGAAACACGCAACCCGCACGGACCTGCACTTGGGGTCAGCGTAGGGTGGCGTACGGCCGCGTACTCCCATAGAATCGCTTGAGCAGAGCGGCCGTGTTATAAGTAACCCTGCGGCTCCGTGTAGACTGTACACAGTGAGAGGGGAGAGCTGTGCTGTGCTGTGCTGTGCTCTTCCTCTCTCACCTGTCACAGGAGATCCAGCACAGTACTGTGCTAGAACTCCTGTATTGGAGGTGACAGGGTCAATAAAGAGAACCTGTCACCTCCAATTGCTATTACACAGGGGATTGTTTTCTCCTGTGTGATAGCAATAAAGTTAGGTGGAAAAAAATTAAATTGATGAAAAATGTAAATAAATGTTTTTAAAAAATGAAATAATTAAATAAAAAGGTAATTAAAAAGTAAAAAAAGAAACAAATTATTAAAAAATAAGAAAATAATTATAAAAAAATAAACAATATACAAAAACAAATAAGATAAAAAACTATAAATAAGATAAATAAAAATCTAAAAAAAATAATGAAATAATTGGGCGCATCACAGGACCTGGCCTGATTCCCATGTGAATGGGGCCGTAGAGTCGTTTAGTCGATTTGCGCTCTTTGTATGTAAAAGAGGCTCCGATCTTGCCACATGAACAGATTCCATAACCCACAGGGACTATTTACAGCTTATTACAGCCTTAGAAGCACCCGAAAGCTGAAGTTTAATCTGTTCGTATTTTGCCTTTCCCGGTTCCCCCCTCTCCCCCATCAAAATTTGAATAACACCTTTCCTTTTTTCATTGCAAACCTTATAATGATGTCATCAGAGGGTCTCTGTGCTTCTCTTTGCAATGCAGGCAGATCATGGCTGGTGGGAGGGGCCAGCAGGGGGCTGTATATTGCTTTTTATAAACATCACAGCACCCTGCCTCAGTGTTCCACTTAATAGCTCTTTTGCAAGCAGTGGGTGGGGTCTTGGGAGGAGTTATGCAAATATCAAAATGCCTTGATGGGTGTGTCTGTCTGGAGGAGTGGGTGGTCCTGGGAAGGCTGTATTTGCATGCAGTGGTGGGTCTGCACAGCTCTACAGGTGACAATGCAATTATAGAAATCAGTAATAATAATAACCTGATGATAAATCATATCAAACATTATACATGGAGTGTCCGGTATCCTCGTCTGATCATTCCGCACACGTGATGTATAGAGTGTCCGCTGTCCTCGTCTGATCATTCCGCACACGTGATACACTCCCCTGTATTCCAAACATTGGACTATGAGGGAGCTCTCGGGGTCTAGTATAGAATCCAATGGTGCAGTTCCAGCCCCCGGCCAGCAGGTGTCGCCCTCTCTTCATATAACAATGTTACAATGTTTCCAGGAAGAGGGAAGATGAGGAACTTTGTATCAGTTTGAAAGGTGTTTTTATTATTCTTAAAGGACAAATCAGAGTGTAGAATAACCTGAGCCAAGAGCAGCGGTTTGCATTAAAGAGAACCTGTCACTTGGGAGACCAGTCTGCGGAATAGGCAAAGCCTACAACCCCTGCCCAGGGTAGGGAAGGGAAATCCTCAGCTCATCTTCCAGGAACAGTTCTGGGAAGTCGGGGAGAGTTGACACATTCTACACTTGTGTACAGAGAACTGGGCATGGTGTACTCCAGAGATGACAGGGTCTCTTTAAATTGGGACCCATCCTTTGTCCCTGAATCTCCTGCGCTGCATTCTCGTATTTCCCAGGTCATGTGACACGGCTTACACAATCTTCCATATTACTGCAAGGATCGGTCTAACTATCATTATAAATATTATCATTGTTATTATTATTAGGGAGGCACCGATACCTTTATCAGTACTCGCCGATACCGAGTGCCGACACCCCGAGGTAGCATGGACCCAGCTCCATGCTCCCTCACAGCACTGCCAGTCAGAGGGAATCACCCTCTGACCAGCAGTCCCGGTATCGGGGGTAAGTATCGGAGCGTTTGGTCGAGAACAGTTCATCGCTAAATATTATCATTATTGTTATTATTATGGATGCATCTATGCAGATACTAGTACCTGGTGGTACCACCTGGTGAGCCCGCACCACTACCCAGAGCCCACACTGACCACCCAGGGGCCGCACCGATCGCCCAGAGCCTGCACTGACCACCCAGGGCCCACACTGACCACCCAGGGCCCGCACTGATCACCCAGGGCCTGCACTGATCACCCAGGGCCTGCACTGATCACCCGGAGCAAGATCCTGCACTAATCACCAATAGCCCGTACTGACCACCTAAGAGCCCCACTGACTGCCAGAGAGCCGCACTGGCCCCCTGAAACCCTGCACAGCCCTCCTGAGACCCTGGAGACATCAGGCCACAAACCAGGAGCAACACAGAGTATGACGCTTCATAGTATTCTGCGTTTCTGTATAAAGTATTGCTGGGATTTATAGTCCTCTATAGTTGGCGGTATTCTGCAATGTTGTATAATGTATTGCTGGGATTTGTAGTCCTCTATAGTTGGCGGTATTCTGCATTGCTGTATAATGTATTGCTGGGATTTGTAGTCCCTCTACAACTTTGGAGGCAGTGGCAGATATACCAGGGTCACAGCTGCAGCCAGGCCCCGGCGCTTCACCACTGGCTCCAAGCTGTAGAGAGATTACAAATCACAGCCAGGACCGGAGGAAGAGGGTCACGGTGGCCGTCGCCATTTCTATAAAAAGGCCCGCCGAAATCCTCAGCACCTGGCCCCGTGTTGCTCTTAATCCGGCCCTGTATAAGACTGAAGGGAAGGCCGGCCTGTGGTAATTGCAGCGAGGAGTCTCACCGCCAGGCGTGTCTGTCCATTGATTTGGGCAGTGGGTCTCTCGCCAACAGTCAGCCCTTTGTTCCCGCCGCCCCCCCGCGCAGTAAGCCGATCCGCGGCGGTCCCCGGGGAGGCCCATCGGAGGGTGTTCACAGCTGTGATTGTGTTGGGAGATATCAGAATCAGCGCTCTGGTGTTATTGGCGGGATGTTTGCCGGCGTCCAGGTGTCTCTCTCCGGCGTCCTCCGCCGTCTGCCGGATTTATCGCCGCTCAGAAAACGTCGTCTTCTGTTTCTTGTTCAGTGGAAGGAAATGTGGAGATAAAAATGAGAAGAACTTCCATCGGGAACATGATTCCGGCTTTGCTGGGCGTTCCGGGAACCTTCCGACTCCGGCTACAAATGAAGCGGATACAGGCGGCGCAGACTAACTCCATTCTTGGGGGGCCACCAGTGCACCCCATTCATTGTCTGCTGATCTGGGAACCCCCTTTCTTACCCGAGAGGTGAATGCACAGACACGCCCACTGCAGCCCCTCCCATAGAGAAAGCCTTGTTCTGATTGGGGATCAGGAGACTGAGGAAATGCTTCCTCCTGCCTGCAGCAGACCGATCACTGGGGTAGGGGAATCTGAGGAAATGCTTCCTCCTGCCTGCAGCAGTCTGATCACTGGGGGAGGGGAGACTAAGGAAATGCTTCCTCCTGCCTGCAGCAGTCTGATCACTGGAGGAGGGGAGACTAAGGAAATGCTTCCTCCTGCCTGCAGCAGACTGATCACTGAGGGAGGGGAGACTGGGGAAATGCTTCCTCCTGCCTGCAGCAGACTGATCACTGGAGGAGAGGAGACTGAGGAAATGCTTCCTGAAACGCGTGCGGTCCATCGTCAGGGTGACACAGAGCTGGGCTCTGAAAAGCATCTCTTCATTGAGGGGTGGAGTTCCCCTTTAACACGGCGGGGGGAGGGGGGCTCCTCCATCTTTATGGCGGCGGGGGAACGGTTACACTTCAAAGGGAATGTATTTAACAAGCGGATTCCACGCTGTGATCTTCCAGCAGGCAGTAAAAGGAAGACCAGTGCGGGGTTCCCGTGTCACTGGTGGAGGTTTTGGCCGCTCGCCTCGGCGCAGGAATTCGAGAAGAAGACGCAAAGCCGCCGCTTGTCCGCGCCGCGAGCTCTCAGCCAGCTGGGGACGTCCTTCTCCTTTTATACATTGTAGACGTTTCTCCGCCTTCCTGACACCAGATGGTCATCGACGAGCCGCTGCGTATCCACAATAGCAACAGGGAGGCCAGAGGGGAGAACACCCGCGCCTGCTTTAATGTAGGGGCGTGGCCACGGGACGCAGAGTGGGCGGGGAGATGGAGGCGGGCCCATTGACCCGCCTTCAACGCCATTCTACTCATCCACATGGCGAGAGGTCGTTACCGCCAAAAATGTCCATTTTCTGGTATGCGGACCATACACGTTATGGGGCATACTGCGCGTGTGTATATAACTTTCACCAAACGTTCACTGGGGGTGAATCATACAGAGAACACATGAAAGGAATAAAAGCGGTGGAGGCGGTATCCTCGGGGAAACACTGGATGAGCAGCGTCCAGTCTGAGTCAACCATACGGCCACAGGATAACAGGCGGTGAATCAGTCCCTTAACGTATGCACCCGGAAGATTCACCTGCTGTGAATGTTTGGTGAATATCGGATTTGATAAATTTGCTCCTACGCATTCAATGACATGAACCTAATACGGTCATGTGACTATGTGTGGCCAATGACATCAGCACAAGCATTCAGCTTCCTTGTCTATGTGCAACGGCGGGACAGGGAATGCCCCAGCCCGCATCTGATTGGGAAGGGAGTGCCCTGGCCTGCAGCTTATTGGGCAGGGAGTGCCCTGGCCTGCAGCTGATTGGGCAGGGAGTGTCCTGGCCCGCAGCTGATTGGGCAGGGAGTGTCCCGGCCCGCAGCTGATTGGGCAGGGAATGCCCCAGACCACAGCTGATTGGGCAGGGAATGCCCCAGACCACAGCTGATTGGGCAGGGAATGCCCCAGAACACAGCTGATTGGGCAGGGAGTGTCCTGGCCCGCAGCTGATTGGGCAGGGAATGCCCGGGATGCCGTTGATTGGGCAAGGAATGCCCTGACCTGCAGCTGATTGGATGGATGTCCCTTCCATGTTCGGAGGAGGTCAGGTGTGGACCCTACTGAGCTTATCCCTACTGTAGAGGGGGCAGACGTGATCACAGTCTGTGTCGTTGCTGAAGTGATGTTACAGATCAGGTGAACCTTTCAGAAGGCGGAGCTGGGACTGTGGAAATAGTTGCAGCCTCAGAATAAGGCAGTCTCACACACCAAGGTAGAGCATGGCATAGAGAACATCGGGGGAAGGGACAGACTTAGGGAATTCGGCGGAAGCTTTGTAGATCCGTTTTATCCGGTATGAAACAACACGGATTCTGGCCGCCATCTTGGAAATGAAAGCGCTTTGTTCCCCCCGGCTCCGGATCTGCAGAACTTTGTAAGCGATACGCCACAGCTGGCGGTTTCCCGACGTCGGAGCGGCTTCCAAGGGAGCTGTCGGGGG
>NW_017306742.1:816292-818910 GCF_000935625.1 Nanorana parkeri
GGGTTCCCGACGGGGGGTGGGCTTCCAAGGGAGCTGTCGGGGGAAGGGAAAGGGGGGGGGGGCGGCGGCGCTGCCTTTCGCCGCTTGATTTGTCCTCGCACAAATTCTGATGTCATGTCCGATGAAGTGAACATTTCACAGGCTGACATAATTCCACTTCACATCTTCAAAGGCGGCTTCCCGTCCGTCCGTCCGTCCCTGGAGCGTTCCCCGACACCTGCTCCGAAAAATAATACATTCCTGGCGCATTAGAGGGTTCAGGGCGCGGGAGGCGCACTGCGTTCCTGTCTTTGCCTCCGCGTCGCGGTTATCTTTTATTTACAATGGATGGAGTGTCGACGTTTGTGCGAGCCGTGCCCGGGCGCCGGTGCCAACTGCGTCCGATGACAAGCTTGGCCGCCGCACAGAGAACGGTCAGAGCTCGGTGACGGATGATCATCTCTATTTAAAGCTGAACTCCGACCTCCCGGCTCCTCTCCTCCGATATCAGTGCACACTGCGAGCTTCTCACAATGTACATTAGAAGCTGCAGCAAGTCAGATAGAGCCCGCCTCCTTTCCTGGCTGGAGGACGTCCAGCATCATGTAGTGCTTTCCTCCCCAGGCTGACTGTCCCAGGCCCCGCCCCTTGCATTCATTGGATTTCAGTATTGTCAATCATGGAGGTTGTAAAAGTATTTCTTATATCAATAATATTTACAGGAGCTTTATAGAATGTTATAAAGTCATGGTGGGAATATGTCTGGAGGTGACGGGCTGGATAATCTCCCCGGAATGGTTTCGGTGCCTGAAAACCAGCCCTGGGAAGAGAAAAGATGTTTTCGTCAGGAGGAGATAAGCGGCTCCGTAATCTCTGCAGAAGCCGATCTGCGGAATGTGATCACTAAGGAGGGGGATCGGGGCTGGAGAGGAAATCTCCACATTTAAAGGGAGACTCCGCATTTAAAGGGAAGCTTTACATTTAAAGGAAGACTCTGCATTTATAGGACAACTCTGCATTTAAAGGTAGAATCTACATTTAAAGGGAGACTCTGCATTTATAGGACAACTCTGCATTTAAAGGAAAACTCCACATTTAAAGGGAGATTGCATTTAAAGGGAGACTCCAAAAGATCGCCCCCTTCAGTTTTGTGGACTCTGGCCGTGTGTTCCTAAGATGCCTCGGCCATTACAAAGCCAAATGCCGGGGTCGTCCCTCTGATGGGATTTGATGTGATGGAATTTTTAGTGTCACCACAGCTGGAGGGCCGGAGTTTGCCCACGCCTGCCCTATAGCATAATGCAGCCATATAGGGGGGCGGGGCTGTGACAGACCGCCGGCGAATGGAAACGGTTTTGCTGGTAGCCATTGGCTTATAAAACTACGTGCAGGCACTTTTTGGGTAATGGGGTCCCCCTTTAAGAGCCGGCCAGTAAAAAGTTCTCATAGATTGCCCGTCGGCTCGGCAGGTTGTCAGGGGGGGCTTTGATCTCGGGAGCGGCACTTAATGATCGCCTTCGCCCTCCGAGAAACGGACGCTATATAGGCCGCTCAGCGTCCCCGCCCCGAACGCCATCAGAGTTGAATGAAAGGTGACTTCCTGCGACGCAGCTGTTGCACGTTTGACAGTCTGCGGGTGGCAGATCCTCCCTAATGGGAAACAGACGCGGACAGGGCGGAGGACGCGTGTTTGCGGGGGGCTCGCTATGAAACTTTAAATAGATCCCGCGACCCGGGTCCAGCCACGCACATGACATAAGCGCCCAGTTCGCGGTGACATCATAAGACCAGATGTTCAGACCCGTTCCATGGAAGCGCATGAAGAAAAGGAAAAGGGTTTGGCGCGGAGGTCTGGAGGGCGGCAGATTAAGCCGCTCAGGGCGAGATAATTGCGGTTACGCCGTCGTATTTTCTGACCGCGCTTAATGGGCCCCCTTCTCGCCCCGGCCTGGCTCTGAGCAGCCGCTTAATAGTTCCCGAAAGGCGTATCATCGTTTTAATGGGAAAGACCTATGGCAGGCGGGTGACGTCACGCTCGCCAGTAAAACGGCCGCGGCGCAGGAGAGAGATTTGTTCCTAGGGAGATGGAGATGGTTTATTCGTCAATAAGAAGACCGTAAGAAAAACGCAAAGCGGTGCGCAATTCCGTGGATTGTCTCTGTGATGGGATTGCGCTCGTTGTTAGATAAGATTATCAATCCATTGCGTGTAGGAGGAGCTGATGTATACAGAGACTGCGAGAGAAGAACAACACTGCCCCCTAGAGGAGGAATCTACAGGAACACCTCAATATGAGGAGAGACACGCCCACGAGGATTCTTACCTGTCTGTGTCTGCACCTACCTGCTGCCAGCACGCACTATATCCAGAGTGCCAGTATACCACAGCTGAGCACCCCATACTGCCTAGATACCCCCACTTCTTCCCAGGTCTGAGATATAAGACTGTCAGAACTTTAATGTATGGCAAGCTCAAACATATTTATCTATCTACAGTTCTTTCTAAATCTGTTTGTCTGTCTCTATCTCCTCATCTCTCTCTCCCCATCTCTCTCTCTCCCCATCTCTCTCTCTCCCTCTCTCTCTCTCTCCCTCTCTCTCTCTCTCTCTCTCTCTCTCTCTCCCTCTCTCTCTCTCCCC
>NW_017306742.1:818922-819127 GCF_000935625.1 Nanorana parkeri
CCATGTCTCTCTGTCTCCCCATGTCTCTCTGTCTCCCCATGTCTCTCTCTCTCTCCCCATCTCTCTCTCTTCCCATCTCTCTCTCTCCATCTATCTCTCTCCCCATCTCTCTCTCCCCATCTCTCCCTCCCTCTCTCTCTCTCCCTATCTCTCTCCCTCCCCATCTCTCTCTCTCCATCTCTCTCTCTCCCCATCTCTCTCTCTC
>NW_017306742.1:819143-820791 GCF_000935625.1 Nanorana parkeri
CTCTCTCTCTCTCCCCATCTCTATCTCTCTCCCCATCTCTCTCTCTCCCCATCCCTCTATCTCTCTCTCTCTCCCCATCTCTCTCTCTCCATCCCTCTCTCTCTCCTCTCCCCATGTCTTTCTGTCTCCCCATGTCTTTCTGTCTCCCCATGTCTCTCTGTCTCCCCATGTCTCTCTCTCTCTCTCTCTCTCCATCTCTCTCCATGTCTCTCTCTCTCTCTCCATCTTTCTCGGTGACAGGAGTTCTCTATTAAATGTATTTCCCTCTTGACAGGCTGTCATAAGACACTCTCAGTACATGACACAGGTCTGTATTGTGGACTCCCCCTCTAGCCCCCCATTGCTGGGAGAGTAAGCACCCCCCATCCCCTTGTGTGCAGTGTATGGGTGACCGGTGTTGGGCCCGGGTCAGTGGGGCCCCTCCTTGGTTACCCTGGCAGAGGGCGGCCTATAATTACATAGGCCGGGCAGACGGGGAGCCCAGCGCTGTGCTGCGGTTGTCTGTTTTGTTATTTTGTTTTGCTTTTCATTTTCTTAATAACTGTAATTTACTCTCCTGACAGACCATCGCCGTCCGCACCGCGCTAATGTCAACAGCGTCCACCCGGACTGTCCAATGAGGACGCAGAGATGGCAGGACGACCGCAAACAAAGGTAAAACAAAGTGTATACAATGTGTATATATACACCCGAGGAGCTTACACTCTAATGTCCCCCCCACAGTCACACACTATGATTATTATACATGTATATAGCTCTGACATATACCGCAGTGCTGTACAGAGAACACTGAGCCAGACACATCAGTCTCTGTACAGAGGAGCTTACACTCTAATGTCCCCCCCACAGTCACACACTATGATTATTATACATGTATATAGCTCTGACATATACCGCAGTGCTGTACAGAGAACACTGAGCCAGACACATCAGTCTCTGTACAGAGGAGCTTACACTCTAATGTCCCCCCCACAGTCACACACTATGATTATTATACATGTATATAGCTCTGACATATACCGCAGTGCTGTACAGAGAACACTGAGCCAGACACATCAGTCTCTGTACAGAGGAGCTTACACTCTAATGTCCCCTCCCCCCACAGTCACATCAGTCTCTGTGCAGAGGAGCTTACATTCTAATGCCCGTCACACACTATTATTATTATACACTTATATATATGACCACCCCGTCACTTACCGGTCACATTGCAGCGATTGTGAGGCTATAGGACGGGCTCCCGATCACATGATCACTGTGACAGCCAATCACACGATCGGTTAGCCCATGCAATGCCTTGAGCGCTACAATCTCTTAAAGAGCCAGACGTGAAGGGGTTAATTTCACCTTTCCCCATTGACCCCAATGCATTCTGCTAAATTGGCGCAGTTTTGCCCCAACCTCCCAATCTTTACCTAAATTTGGGGAAATGAAGGCTCCGCTTTGCTCCCCCGTTTCGTTGTTTTTTTGCTACAAAGGTCGATCTGTTTGCCGTGTGTATTGCGAGTCAATGGCGTTCATTGTGCGGCGCTGTGATCACAGCTGTGTGTAGACGCAGGTGCCGCTGACACCGGTCCGTCATCACTGGGACTTATAAGAGGCGAATAATCGTCTCACGCATGTCCCCCCCCCCCACGCCCCCCACCCC
>NW_017306742.1:821108-822648 GCF_000935625.1 Nanorana parkeri
CCCCCCCCCCCGCCCCCCATATATACAGGACAGGCTCCTTGCTTGGGGCAATGTATTACTGTATACATATCATCTCATCATTCTTTGTATTCACAATCTCCAGTGTGACTAATATACAGGCTCGCTGCTCCATATTTCCATTAGCCAACCTCATATATGTATTACATACTTTCTCTAGCGGTCATTCCCGGTGGGCTGAGAGGACTGTGCCCACCAGGCACCACCTACAACTAAAATACCACCTGTCCTAGGGTGACAACGCTGCTTCCCATACATACAGTGCAGTGAGCGTTGTCAGCTAGAATAGGTAGTGTGTTATTGGCAGGATCAGCCGGTGAAAATAAAAGAAAACTAATGCAGCCGCCACATCTGAGGACTGATATGATGTAATATATACATACGCTTGAAGTAACTGTTTGCTCTTTGTTCCTGTGACAGGTCGTAGGATGGGGACGGGAGGTACAAGTGACACAACCTTTCCCTTTGCTGTCCTCCGGCATATTCCCACAGACCGCATACTCCGCTCTGCCTGGCCTCCCCCCTGACCACATGGCTCTCCCTCTGGACATCAGCCGGGCGGATGGAAACCCAACCGCAGTGAACTCCGGGGGCCGGGACAATGCTGCGCCAACACAAGGGCCCCTCGGATGCCAGTCTCCTGGACACACGGCGGCTCTCCGGGGAGTGACCTTCGCAGAAAATAACAGAAGAGTCAAAAAGCTGGAGCCCCCGAAGACGTGAACATGTTAAAGAAGAACTCCAGGCGAGACCTTTATTTCTCCATTGCTCATTGGAGGACGCAGTGGATGCTTTGGATCAACCTACAGGTGGCGCTGTACCCAAAGGGCACCTCCGGCTATTGTGGAACTACAACTCCCATGAGGCATTGCAAGACTGACCGTTACAGGCATGACCCCAGAGGCGGGGGGGGGGTTGTATTTGAAGCACAGCTGGAGGGCCGGAGTTACCCCCCCCCGCCATAGGGGACAATATAAAGCAGAACTGCCTCCTCCTATGAACACAGAGAAAAGGATTTAATGGTGACTATGTGCAGGGCCGGATTTACTCTCGCTGCTGCCCCAAGGGCAGGTTCCTCAATGCGCCCTCCTACCCGCCAAGCCCCCCCCACGAAATCGCCTAGATCACTTGTACAAAACAAGCGGCGGCTTCCCCGCTGTACATTTAGCTCTGCTTGCCCAAAGCAGGGCCAAATGTAGAAAACAACTACCCGCCCGGCGCCCGGAACTACATGTCCCGGGAGATAGGAATTCCACACCCCTGCTGCCCCTTTACTCCCTGCTGCCCCAAGGCCGGGCCTCGGTTGGCCTTGTGGGAAATCTGGCCCCGACTATATGATTTTGATATATAAATACCATTTTTAAGACCATGCAATTCTGCTGACCCTGTGTCACCGCCCCGCCTCCTGTCTGCTTTGATTGGCCAGATAGGTGCTGCAACCAACATGTTAAACCTGTGCTGTGAAAGCCTGGAGCTGGCTTTTAGCAACCTTGGGATCATTCCGATTGTGATCCATTCTGAA
>NW_017306742.1:822794-832869 GCF_000935625.1 Nanorana parkeri
CCCCCCCAACCAAAAGCAGTTTTTACATTAACTGCCTGATTGATGGTGATGGGCTACTAAGCATTTCACTCTCTGCCCTATGGAAAAAGCCAGTTAATAGTATCTTATATGGGAGAGGAGGGAGGTGGTAATAAGGATTCACAGATGTGTCGGGAAATGGTCAGAGAAAAGTGCACAGCCTACGTGGGACAGATGTAGTGGTAAGGAATGCCGTTGGCCCCTCATCATCCTCATGTTCAACCATCTCTCTGCTTCTCATGCCAGTTGCTGTGCACCAGAGACCATCCTGCTGGAAAATACAACACAGGTATCAGTGAGATGCTCATATTATGCTGGATCTAGATTGTGCAGGGCTTTCACAGTGCATCCAGGGTGCAGCTTCCTCTGTGCTTTGTGGACGATAAAAAGACTGTTTATGGTGCATGGGGTGTGAATGATGTCCTACTGGAATAACATGGCTTCAGACTGTTATTGCTTTGGATCTAAATCCCTCGGTCCCCCTTCCATCTTTGCTGTCCCCCTCTTGGGCTCACTGTACTGATCTGTATCAATAAAGTTTATTTATATAAAGTAAAGAGTTTTTAATGTACCAAAGGTGCCTGTACTCCTGTGTCCTTTATGTTGGTGGCTGACCTGTACATTGATGCTGTTGTCTGTTAGCCCTCGTTCACACCTGAACGCTTTGTAGCGCGTTCTACGCTCGACGAACGCTCTACAAAACGCAAAAAAATCTAAATCCCATTGTATTCAATGGTCTCGTTCCCACCTTGCCGTATTTCCGCCCGTCCCTAATGCGCTACCAAACGGCCCACGCCTGAAAAGGTACATGTACTACTTTGGGCCGTTTTGTTGCGCGTTTCCATTGGGATACAGCCAAGTAGCCTTCGGAAACGCGCGTTTGTCGCGCAACTTTTTTACCGCGAATCGGACGCGCATATACAATACGCCTAGGTGTGGACGAGACCTTACAGAAGGAATTTGGTTGGTCTATGCCACCCTTTCTCAACAGGCATCAGTGGGATCCCTTACGTTGGTGGTCAATGGGAAAAATAAGGAAAAAATAAAAATAAAATCCCACCAATGTAAGGGTAAGTGGAAAAATTAACCTTATGTTAGTGGTCAATAAGAAATATGACCCTTACATTGCTGGTCAATGGGAAAAATTACCTTAGCTTGGTGGTCAATGGGGAGAACAACCCTTACATTGGTTGTCAATGGGAAACATTACCCTTATGTTGGTGGGCAATGGGAAAAATGACCCTTACGTTGGTGGTCAATGGGAAAAATGACCCTCGTGTTGGTGGTCAATGGGAAAAATTACCCTCGTGTTGGTGGTCAATGGGGAAAAATGACCCTTACGTTGGTGGTCAGTGGGAAAAATGACCCTTACGTTGGTGGTCAGTGGGAAAAATGACCCTTACGTTGGTGGTCAGTGGGAAAAATGACCCTTACGTTGGTGGTCAGTGGGAAAAATGACCCTTACGTTGGTGGTCAGTGGGAAAAATGACCCTTACGTTGGTGGTCAGTGGGAAAAATGACCCTTACGTTGGTGGTCAGTGGGAAAAATGACCCTTACGTTGGTGGTCAGTGGGAAAAATGACCCTTACGTTGGTGGTCAGTGGGAAAAATGACCCTTACGTTGGTGGTCAGTGGGAAAAATGACCCTTACGTTGGTGGTCAATGGGAAAAACGAAAAAAAACCCCTCCCATGTAAGGGTAATTTTTCCTATTGACCACCAACATAAGGGTAAGTGAAAAAATTAAGCTTATGTTGGTTATCAATGAGAAGAATGACCCTTACGTTGGTGGTCAATGGGAAAAATGACCCTCGTGTTGGTGGTCAATGGGGAAAAATGACCCTTACGTTGGTGGTCAGTGGGAAAAATGACCCTTACGTTGGTGGTCAATGGGAAAAATGACCCTTACGTTGGTGGTCAATGGGAAAAATGACCCTCGTGTTGGTGGTCAATGGGGAAAAATGACCCTTACGTTGGTGGTCAGTGGGAAAAATGACCCTTACATTGGTGGTCAGTGGGGAAAAATGACACTTACGTTGGTGGTCAATGGGGAAAAATGACCCTTACGTTGGTGGTCAATGGGGAAAAATTACCCTTACGTTGGTGGTCAATGGAAAAAATTACCCTCATGTTGGTGGTCAATGAGAAAAATTATCCTTACATTGGTAGACAGTGGAAAAAATTATCCTTACATTGGTGGTCAATGGGAAAAACGAAAAAAAAACCCTCCCATGTAAGGGTAATTTTTCCTATTGACCACCAACATAAGGGTAAGTGAAAAAATTAAGCTTATGTTGGTTGTCAATGAGAAGAATGACCCTTACGTTGGTGGTCAATGGGCAGATGGGAGGTTAATCAGCTACAGCTCAAGCTACAACCTCTGGAGGAAGCCTGGTTGAGAATGCCGGTTGTACAGATACTGACTAAAACCCTTCAACTCATAACTCCTGTGTCTGTCACATTCTTAGTGCAGCAAACTTTAAGGGACGTTCACACTAAAGCTGTGACCTACGTTTTCAGGTCACCAGTGGGGCACTTGGAGAACCGCCAGTTTCTATGTGTCCTGTTCACACCACAACACAGGTGTGATGGGTGGTGCGCTGCATTTTCCACAGTGCACTGGATGCCATCGGAGGACACCGAACCTGTGTTTATATAGTCCTAAAATATTTCCTGTCATAGGTTGACAACGCAGCTCCTCCATAGGTACGGTGAGTGAGCGTAGTCACCCTGGGACAGGGAGCGTGTTACTGGAAGGGTCACCAGGTGAAAATAAAGGGAACAAAACAGGACAATAAAGACCGGAGCAATGTTCTATACCCACCACACCATACGGATTGACCTGGAGCTCTAAGGTCAGTATTAGGGATCTGTCAGTCATACGCACATGAACATGGGAATAACACTACAGAGAGCTCAGCTTCATCAGACATAACGCAGGTGGAAGGGATGGGAGTTTATTTCCATGTTGCATGTTATTTATTGTAATCAGATAAGGAGCTCAGAACAGTGAATTCCTCCAGCATGTGCTTTGACGGAAGGTATGCCATTGCTCAGATACTGGCTCATTATCCTGCTGAATGTGAATGGGTTCATTAAAGGTACTCACACCATCCATGATACCGCTCATCGGTCTTCCTCTGCATCCATCTCCTCCGTTGGTGCACGCCACCTCCGGGATCCATCAATCCCCAAACAAACCTGCGCAGTATAAACATGGTGCGCACACACGGCTTGTCCGAACAGCTTCAAAACAACTTTATTGATTCAGGAGAAATGAGGACACCCCACCCACACCTCCCTCTGACACCTTTCTCCTCTTACTGGCGGTTATTCTACAGAGTGTCCTCATTTCTGCTGGATCAATAAAGTTGTTTTGAAGCTATTTGGACTAGTGGTGTGCGGCTTCACGTCTGTACGATGAAAGAATTCTTAAAAATGAATTCCAAACTTTTTTGTACTTGATAGAGAGTTGAAGGGTTAGGAACCTGTATCAGATGTTTAATTTTATGTCTTTGCCTCCATTGGATATATGTCAGTCCACTATGTGGTCTATTTATAAACAAGTCGCAGAGCCCTTCGCCCTGCGGATCTCTGTGAATGCTTGTTCAGTGCGAATAGAGGCAAAAAACAAATGTTCTTGGTATATTTTCTGGTTAGGTACATTATAAGGCAAGTGCCACAGAAAGAAAGCTGTTCCACTCACTGTTTGGATGCCATAATGAATGACATTTGGATCCATCCCTTTCCGAGTGCCGATTCTCTACTTACATTTAGGTTCTAATGCAATACTGCACTATGGCCACTAGATGGAGCTGAGGAGCATGGTATTTATTGCCTATGCTCCTTATTGCCATCTAGTGGCCATAATGTGGTATTACAGTGCAGTCCACCTGGAAATAAATTTGCCTTTATGCACAGAGGACGAGCGTTCACAGAGAGACGCAGCGTGAACAGCTCTGCAAACTGTTTATAAACCGACCCCTTACTGTTCCAGAACCTCAACAGGAAGTGAGAGGCAAATACCCTGCTAGCCAGTTGTCACCAAAACAGGTACAAGTGGTAGAATTTTCCCTCACCTTGGTGCAGTGGCATCTGTAAAATGTTGGAATCCCCATCACTTTCTGTGCTGGTGACACCAGGTATGAGGACACAAAGAAAGAGTAAGTCTACCCAGCCGTGGCATGGGGGTTCTAACCATTACTGACTCCCATCAAACACTGGGAACAAAAGTTTGGGGTGCAGTTTTCATTGATGGAATATTTCTATTTACCCAACAGCAGAATGATCTCCTTGAGAACGTTCCACGTAGAGAAGATGAATGAATGGTCTGAGGTCTCGGAGAGACGCAAGCGTTGGGTCCAAGTTTTGCCTCGGTGATAATTGTTCTTCAATGTTACGTATAAGATGCTTGTAAAGCCAAACCTATGTTGCAGTTTTGGATGGAGTAGGGAGGGGTTAGACCCTCTATCAGGTTTTTATTTGTTACTGTTCCCATTGGGGAGATCGCCCTCTATATTTCTTCCTGGTGACCGCTGTCACCAAGACAGAAAGTGATGGTAAAGCCGACATTTGTGAGTTGCCACAAGGAACACAAAGGGAAATCTTCCAATGGCCTGTTCAGGTGCCAACTGTCAAAGAGGGGAGATCCTTGTTTTGGAGAAACCTCCTTTTACTTCCTGTTGGGACTCTGAGACAGGAAGTAAATGGAAAACTCCATCATTATCATTCCTTAGCCCATCCAATACAAAAAAATATGTTTTTGCTTTACATATATTATAACAGCAGCTGACAACGGGGGGGAAGCTTGGCCAAAGAGTCGGCCCCTAGGAAATAGCGTTAGAGAATCACCTGTACATAACACAGCGTTTGAAGCCTTAAAGGAGAATTATGAGGGGAGTGCTTTTCACTCACCTCATAGTTCTAGCCGACGTGTGACAATGAGACTGTCACAGGTCGGCTCAGTAGATCGGGAAGTGAAGGAACACATACCGGCGTTCCCTCACCTCTCGATCTTGTCACGGCTCTCTGCAGTGACAGGGAAGGGGCTGGATTCCCCTCTCCCCGCTCCGATCCGCCAGCGCTGACTGGCGGAACGGACGGGGGAGGAGGCGGGTACAGCTGGCTCTGCCTCTAGATAGGTAGAGCCAGCTGTCACTCACGCAGCTGGGCGGATCTCGACATTGATGTCGGGATCCGCTCCAGCGTCTCAGTATACCGCGAGCTGTAGCTCCCTATATACTGAGCTTAGGGTGACGGGAGGACGCTAGTTTGTGTCCTCCCGTTACCCTAAGGAGAACTATGGGGAAAAGCCTTAACCCCATAGTTCTCCTTTAAGAGACGTCCGTTGGTGCTGGAAGTGACAACACGGATTGCCCCTGGGCTATAACAAGGGGTATTAGGTTCTAACTCTTGCGGAAACTTTAACGTTACTCTGTCATAAGATCAATATGGCAATATTTTTCCCATGACAGAGGCACTTTAGGTTTTCCAGAGGTCAGAGCTTGGAGGTAAGAGCATTCCCAGTAGATCTGGGGCATTATAGAGAGGTTGGTCATAAAATAATACAAATGTAAGCCGCGTCCTGATTTTGGGCTGCCTGGGTGAGATAGTTCTAATAAATTGTTCAATTCCTATCACAAACCACGGAGCCCCAGACCCTACGCGCTGCCGCCATCCATCACCTAACGGTGAGAAGACTCTCGACCTGAGCTTGCATCTGCTACACAACGACCAGTGCGGTCACCATCTCTCCACGGCCGACGTGCTCCTCATCCTGGAAGGATAAAGAATTCACAAAAGTGGATAAATACATCTAATGATTTGAATCAGGTTCTCCCAAACCCCCTCCATCCACCTCTGCTGGTTCCTAATAGAAATGGAAGTAACGTCAATATGAACACCGATAAAGTCGAATCTCTATAATAATTGGATGGGTTCCTCTTATGAACACAATAAGCACAATGGGCCGAGTGCCGAAATGATCAACGACAACATTTGCCGAGAACATTCACACACAGCATTGACCCGCCCCCCCCAATATAATATGGACCAGCAAATGTGTCTATAAGTCGTGGGTGAGAATCCTGCAGAAGTCAGTCAATGATTGGAGGTGAATAACTCCATGAATGAGACTAAAGCGCACTGAAACACGAATTATTAGGGGCCAGAGGTCACATTTTATTCGCTACGGTTGATGTTCAAAGTTCCAGCTGCTAAATGCCAAAGGCTAGAAAGAAGAAAAAAAACATTCTAAGTCCCACTTTTTGATTTTCAAAAGAGAGATCCAAAGGGCCGGCTGGCCCAGAGGTTTAGCAGACGGCCCGTAAGCCAACAGAGATATTGGAGTCGCAGGTTCGAATCTCGCTTCCTCTTTGTGAATTTGTGAAGCCGTTTTATTCCTGAACTAGGGGAATGAATGAATAAGAACAATGACTGAGGACAATGAATATTCGAGGTCAGAGGTCACATTTTATGACCTAAGTCCTGATACATAGAGAGCCGGCTGCTGAGCCCCAGAGACACATCTACAAATAAGGAAAAATATTCTAAGTGCCACTTTTTAACCCCTTGTGTAGGAGCTCGTCATGGATATTGTCGGAGAAATATCTCAGATCATTCGAATTTCTAGACATTTTCACATTTTATATACTAAGTCCTGATTTCCTGAGTCTGGATGTTCAAGGGGCTGGCTGCTAAACCCCAAGCTAGAGCTTGTCTCTGGCGTAGGGGTTTAGCAGCCAGCCAGCGGGGTGGATGAATTTTCGGAGTCGCAGGTTCGGATCTCGGTTCCTCTATTTGAATTTGTTGGAGTCGCTGATCACGTCTCACTTACTAAGTCCGGATATATCGCCATCAGATCCAATGGGCCGGCTGGCCCAGAGGTTTAGCAGACGGCCCGTAACCCAGCAGAGATTTTGGAGTCGCAGGTTCGAATCTAGATTGATCTATGTGGAATTGTGAGAACTTTTTACTCCTGAACTAGGAGAATGAACACGTGAGTTGCTGAGCAGAGGCGAGTAGCTCAGTGGATAAGAGCGTTGACCCAGGGCACTGTAGACCCAAGTTCAAATCCACACAAGTGCTGTAGACCCCCAAGGGCCAACCAATGAGAGCGCTGCAAACCTCAAGTGCAAATCCATGAAAGTGCTGTAGACCCCCGAGTGCGATACCACAAGAGCGTAGACCCCCCGAGGGCGAGTACATGGAAGCACAGTAGACTCGAGCTCGAATCGCTGAGTGAAAGCTTGGAGGCCATGGACAACCCACCAGTCTGCTCCAGTCCCAGGCCCCCACAGGCCTGTAACATGTGTGGCATCACAATAGAGTGTGGACTACCCCCTCTTCGGTCCATAGTCTGTGACATCACTGCAACATATATAAATACAAGGGGCTGTCTTACCGGGGCGGCCCATTCAAAATTTAGGGACTTAGGGTTTTTTTTTTGCTCACCCCAGATATATATATATATATATATATCCAGGTCACATCCCAGGTGCTGTGCAGTATGTGAACCCCCTAGTGGTGGGACAGAGTAATGGGTCTGAAATAATTCCCACTGCTCTGCCCCACCAGCAGGGGGTTCAGATACTGCACAGCACCCAGGAGAGACAAGGCTTTCCCTCTACAGCACTCTTGTGGTATTGCATTCAGGAGGGTCTACAGCACTTTCATGGAGTCACACACCCTGGAGGTCTTCTGCGCTTGTGTGGATTTGAACTCAGGTCTCCAGCACACCAGTCAGAGCTCTCATCCTCTGAGCCACCTCCTCAGCTCTGGCATTGAAGTGCTCATTCTTCTATTCAGGAGTACCAACAGCCTGCCTGGGTATCTTAAGGCTTAGCCATCTACAGCTCTCCTTCTCTGTAGACAGTTCAGTCCTAAACTACCGGGCATATCTCATATTTCAGCTGGGAACCTGATCTAAAGCCATAGCAAATCAATAAAGATAACATCTTTATAGGATCACTGGTTGGCCACCAACCCTCAAAGCTAACCACTAAGCTGCTGGAGCTACTTAATATCCAACAGTTCTTAACATCAAAAACCACCAAGCTACAATGTCCACCCAAACATCTAGAAAGTCATCCTCCTCCATTAAGATCAAAGCATCAAACGTCTGAACACTGACCATGTCATTCAAGCCAAGTGCATAGGCCACCATGCATTGCGATAAAGCTGGTCATAGAAGTGTAGTATTTTTTTGTTCAGCCTAAAAAACTCGATACCCCCATCTACTCTAAACATGGAGGGAGCAGATACCCCCATCTACTCTAAACATGGAGGGAGCAGATACCCCCATCTACTCTAAACATGGAGGGAGCAGATACCCCCTTCTACTCTAAACATGGATAGAGCTGATACCCCCTTCTACTCTAAACATGGATAGAGCAGATACCCCCATCTACTCTAAACATGGAGGGAGGGAGCAATCACCCATGCCAGCTATTGCATTCTGACAGCCAATGCCCAATGCTAGTAGAATACATGAACAATCACTGCAGCTAACTGGTTCTAGTCAGATCCTTCCATCCGGCTGCTTCAGTTGAATGGAAATATGACAAGCCGGCGGGTGCCAGGAGGGCCACCAATGGTTACAATTCCTATGACCAAAGACCTTAACAGCACATAGGCCAGCTTAACACATGGTAATACGCAAGACAAGTTTATGAAGACTATCGTGCAGCCCTCTGGGCATGTCAGAGGCCACACCTGAGACCCCTGTATTCAAGTTGACCACCACCATTACTTACAATAAAGAACAATGCAATATATTTTCAGCAAGCCCATAAATGAGCCATCACTTGTACATTTCACATTTGCACAGGCTTGCTTTACCATATTTCCACAGTCCTGTAACAAATGCAGATTTGGAGATTCCCCCCTTCTAGGGGCTTTCCATATCTCACCGCAATCAGTCTGCCCCAGAGAGAGAAACTCAGCCGCAAAGAAAACTGGAATTATATGAGACATGACTCTTAAATGTCAACTCCTCATTACATACATACATACATACATTATTATTATTATTACATAGGATTTATATAGCGTTAACAGTTTGCGCAGCGCCTTACAATATAAGGAAGACATTACAATTCAAGACAAGATGGTAAGGAGGGCCCTGCCCCTGAGGGCTTCCAATCTGAAAGAGGAGGGGGAAATGATACATGAGGAGGGAGCTGTGTGGGGATGAATTGCTTGAGAATGTGATAGTTCAGAGGTTGGGTTGAGGTGGGATAGGTTTCCCTGAAGAGAAGTGTATTTAGGGAACGCCTAAAGACAGTCAGGTTGGGAGATAGACGGACAGGTTGGGGTAAAAAGTTCCAGAGGATGGGAGAGACTCTAGAGAAGTCCTGGAGGCGAGTATGGGAGGAGTTGACTAGGGAGCTGGAAAGCAGGAGGTCTAGGGAAGAGCGGAGTGGACGGTTAGGGTGATATTTTGAGACAAGGTCTGAGACATATCCAGGGGCGGAGTTGTGGATGGCTTTATAAGTGACTGTTAATATTTTGAATTTTATCCTCTGGGCGAGTGGAAGCCAGTGCAGGGATTGTACATACATACATACAATACAAACTGCATTATCTTCAATCACTGGTGCATGTGCACTGAGACACAGGTATAAAATGCAACATATACCAATGCAAGAAACCATGTTCTAAAAGCCATCAGTCATACCGATAGGAACATTTACATTGAGACAGTTTCACATACGTATCCGGGCAAAGCAACAGGTTACTTAATATGTATCTCAACAGCTCCCAAACCACATATATACCTTCCTTCATTACCCTGTGTGGAGCAAAATGTCCAGTATTGCTGTGTATGGCAGAGCATATGACCCCCCCTTCCACCCACGAGGCAGCGCCATATGTCTCAGTGGCCAATCACCTGGCCCGAGTGTTCTCACCATGGACGGGGAGAGTTCCCCTTGCCCTGTGTAAGCTTCAGATGGACTCGGAGTAGCGTGCCCATTCGCAATGTGTGATGATGCTGCAGTCGTGTGTTTTATGAATGGGCAAGAGTAGACAGGGGTGGAGACGCCAAGCCAGTTGGGGGG
>NW_017306742.1:832916-854152 GCF_000935625.1 Nanorana parkeri
GGCTGACTTACAACAGGAGCTGCAATGTCAGGAACAAATAAAAGCCCATTTTTTGAGACATATGAAGAAATTAAAAACCAAATTGCAACCAGGAAGATGTAACCAACTACCAACCCCTCAAACCATGGTGCCCAGAGTTTAGTTTCAGCTCAGTAAGCACTAGACATGTGCGATTCGTTTCGTTCCAAATTGAAATTCGGATGTATCCGAATTCCAGACATGGAATGCAAGCGAATCCGAATTTCCGTTTCCGAAATTGGGTAGTAGTTCGAACGTTCGTTTCGTTTCTTATTAGTTTCGTTCGCTGGAGCAAAGTGACATTTTCCCCCTCAAATATCACTTTGCTGCAAACGAACGAACGAAACGAATAAGAACCGAAAAGTAAACGAACGTTCGAACTACCGCTACCAAATTTCGTCCGAATCCGAATGCGAATTGACTTTCACACCCAAATCCCGAAAAACGAAATAACACAAATCCGAATTTAAAACGAAACGAAACTAAACAAATTTTTTGGCAGTGCACATGTCTAGTAAGCACAGCAGGTATAGACAGGGCCGTGCCAAGGGGTAGGCAGAAGAGGTGGTCACCTTGGGCACATAAAAAGGGCATTCTATGCTGCTGAAGTAGTTCACAGTTCATTGGGGGGGGGGGCACACTTTGGCCTTTTCGTATTGGGTGCCCCAAAAAACCTTGCCCCAACATGGGCTATAGGGCCAGGGAACAGTTAATGATCTTTGCGAGCTGAAGGAAAGTTGGAGTGTGTTTCAGCCCTCCACTGCGCATTCTTTCCCCGAGATGGGGCGGCACCCATGAGACCTGAATGTTGACAGCGTCCTCATACCTGAGATACCACGGGGAAGAGATAACAAGCTGGCCTACGGCTAATCGTGTTATTTTAGGCAGTTGCACACTGGGTGGAAATGGGACCATTTAATCATCACTTGCTCTCTGGACGTCAAACGGAACGTTCTTTCCATCTAGACGCGGGCCTGGGTTGCATCCAATACATGTTAACACTACTGGTTGGTCTCTGAGAAGGATACAATGGATTAAAGTGGAATTCCAGCCTTCTAGAGAAAAAAAAAATCAAGTCCATTTGGACTTGGAATAGTTAGACACCCAAGCTCTTCCGCTACTGCCAATAGTAAGGGGAAGGGGGGGCCAGGCTTTTACTCACAGGATCTGGCCAAGCCGAGCTGAAGAACACGAATGTAATATATTGCAGATTACCAGTCCTCAGATGTGCTGGTAGCATTAGTTTTATTTTAATCTGGATTTTTGCTTGGCGATCCTGCCAATAACACACTTCCTGTCCTGGAGTGACAACATTTAAAGCACTATGTATATGGAAGAGCGGCGTTGTCACCCTAGGACAGGGCTATAGATACCTCCCCCTATATTCTGTAGCCTACAGAGAGAACTGGGAACCATGTAACTGATAACAGCCAGAGAAGGTAGTGAGTAGAAGTCTTTAGCTCAACAGGTTTCTGGCAAGTTCATTGTTAAGGGGTTTACATGTCATTTAGCCTCTTGGGCATTGGTTGTCAGACACATAGACTTCCATGGAGTGTCTCCCCAACAACCAGCTGACGGAGGACTAAAGTAAATCAAGGCTGCAGCTTTAGATTTTAGACCTTTACAATGCACACCTTTATCCACAGCTCTTGCCACCCCGGAGTGCTCCTTTAAGAAGATTACATATTATTCTGTACAGCTTGAAAAAAAAGTCCTGCTGTTGGATTGTTTTGGGTTCAGTACTCTGACCCCCCTCTTCCCCCTTCGTCCACCCCGCTCCCTGTGACCTTTCTTCGTGCAGCAGCTCACATCTCTGGAACTAATTCAAAGTGACTCTAACCACAGGAGGCTTCCATGAACCACTGCAGCCCCTCATGACTCCGAACACAACTTGACCTTTTCCGTGACACACTACAGCAACTCGAAAAATACAACGGCAATGGGAGGCATTTAGTATAACCAAAGGCAAGGAGCATATGATGGTTTAAAACAACCAATCACAGTTCAGTTTTATTCTCACCTCTACTCTGGGGGAAAAATAGATGGGCTCTGATTGGCTAATCAGGGAAACAAAGACACTTGTTGGTACAGGAACCAGACTCACCAATAATAACAGCTAACAAGTATATCTAAATCCAAAACTTTTTTTGGGGGGTGGTTTAAATAGATTGATCTTCTTTTTCCCATTTGCAAGATTTCTCTCCATTTCCTGTCCTGAAGATACAACAGGAAGTCAGATGAATTCTCTTCAAAGTGAGGGAAAATCCCCTCTTAGACAAAGAAACAGATGTCCCAATGAGAAGATTTTCCTTCGATTTCTGTTCTGGCGATAACTCAACTTTATCATTCTCCCTCAGTTCTAGTCCTGTAATAATGTTTACCAGGACCAAATGCAGAGAATCAAACAGGAACAGCGACAACAAAAATAAACCTGCAGACAAGGTAGACAAGAGAAGCACCACTCCACTTCTAAAGTCCAGGATAAGGATTTATTTCAATTCCCAAGTATTAAAAGACGAATACATTGGTATCAAAATATAGATACATTGGTATCAACAGAGGGAGACCTTACTATCAAAAGAAGGAGACCTTAGTATCAAAAGAAGGAGACCTTAGTATCAAAAGAAGGAGACCTTAGCATCAAAAGAAGGAGACCTTAGTATCAAAAGAAGGAGACCTTACTATCAAAAGAAGGAGACCTTAGTATCAAAAGAAGGAGACCTTAGCATCAAAAGAAGGAGACCTTAGTATCAAAAGAAGGAGACCTTAGTATCAAAAGAAGGAGACCTTAGTATCAAAAGAAGGAGACTTTACTATCAAAAGAAGGAGACCTTAGTATCAAAAGAAGGAGACCTTACTATCAAAAGAAGGAGACCTTACTATCAAAAGTAGAGACCTTTGCATCAAAAGAAGGAGACCTTACTATCAAAAGAAGGAGACCTTAGTATCAAAAGAAGGAGACCTTAGTATCAAAAGAAGGAGACCTTACTATCAAAAGAAGGAGACCTTAGTATCAAAAGAAGGAGACCTTACTATCAAAAGAAGGAGACCTTAGTATCAAAATACGGAGACCTTAGTATCAAAATACGGAGACCTTAGTATCAACAGAAGGAGACCTTAGTATCAAAAGAAGGAGACCTTAGTATCAAAAGAAGGAGACCTAAGTATGAAAAGAAGGAGACCTTAGTATCAAAAGAAGGAGACCTAAGTATGAAAAGAAGGAGACCTTAGTATCAAAAGAAGGAGACCTTAGTATCAAAAGAAGGAGACCTTACTATCAAAAGAAGGAAACTTTGGTATCAGAAGATGGAGACCTTAGTATCAAAAGATGAATTCCATAGTATTAAAAGACAGATATGTTGGCATCAAAAGACAGAGACCTTAGCATTAGAAGACAGGGGCTATAGTATCAAAAGACAAACACTTTGTTATCAAAGACCTACGTAGATCACAAAATAGATACTTTGGTATCAAAACTCCTTTCACCTCTTTGCGCTCCAACACACATCAATGAATGTACTCCGGTTTTCCTTCAATTTAAATGGCTGTAGTTAGCACCTGTGGAAGTTGAAGTGCCTTGTCTACACACATTACAGCGCCTACTGATGACAATGGCTAAACATTATTGTTGATAACATGAAAAAAGGCATAGAAATGCGCGTGGAGAGACGGGAATCCAGCCATAGTCACGGTTATCTCTGCTCCCCCACTTCTCCATTCAGGGAATTATGAAAATACCCAGCACGTCCGGGTATGGAGGAGCACGTGACAGTGCAGGTCTTCAGTGATTGGCCCAGCACTGTCAAATGGAAGCAGGACCAGTGTGATTTGAGTCACACAAGGTGGTTTTTCTTTGCTGCAGGGAATGGCTTATGCACACTGGAAGCAGCCATTGTGATTCAGCATGCACACAGTGTGTGAGTGTCCGTAGCCAGAAGCAGCACAGCCAGATTTATCTCCTGTTCAAACCAATGGTTGGTGCTGCCGCTGTTCACAAGTAATCATTCATCTGAGTGGTTATAGGCAGTGGTGTATTTTGGTTTTGTGCTGCCCTAGGCAAGACTAAACCCTAGCACCACCCCCCCATCCCTAATCTAAATTAGTCCCACCCCTTCCTGTTAAAGACATTTTACATAACCTGTTAGTCGCGGGATACAGCGAAAGTAATTTATGAATAATTAATAAAAAACATGTTTTCTCTTTCCTAACTGGTTTGGGGGCAGCATTTTTTGGCGCCCCCCCTGGAAAGTGCCGACCTAGGCAAATTCCTAGTTTGCCTTGCAGTAGATACACCCCTGGTTATTGGTGATTAGGGACTCTGACCTGCCCCGCACACAGTCAATTTGCATCCAGAGACACCGTTTCTGGACACATACAAAACTGGCTGCGGCTAATGATTCGCTTTGTGTGCTGCCATATTGCAGTGGAGTTTCAGGAAAGGGAACCTGTCACATTGCCCTTCATGTCAAAACGCTGCTGGTTCACTTTAAGGAGAGGAAGAGGCTGATTTTTTTTTGTTTCCATTAAACCAAATTGTTTTCCTTTAAAAAAAACAAAAGAAAAACATCCCCAGCACTCTATTAATAAGTTCATAAAAGTCTGGAGCGCACGTGTTTTGGCTATTCGTCGAGGGTCCAGGTGGATCTGCACTCATAATGACCCTCCGTGTGTGGCCCATATCAGGACATTTCCCTGTAGCCGGTCGCCTTTTATTGCGGTGACTGTATCGCAGAAATATTTGTGCAGTAAACAAATCTCATTTATCCCCCTCTCTCCGCTCCCTCCAACAGCTGGTGACATCTGTAACTCAGCCCGCGTAAGGATAAACACCGTGTAGAGTGCCTGTCAGCTCCCAGCTACAGCCCTTTACACAGAGCCGGGTCAAAAAAAGGGCCCAATGGGGGCTCCAAGACTGGTCAGGAATTGTCAAAACCTCTCCAAGGAAGAAGCTCAGGGATGGTCTCTTATTCGGAGACTCCATTTGTCTTATCTGGAAGAGGATTCTGTCACTAATAACGGACTGAAAGCTATCGGCATGACATTGCCATGTTGCCAATCGGCAAGTCCAAAACTACGTCATCAAGGTAGGCCCAAATTGGATGTGATTCCCACTGAATTGGCTGAAATTTGAGCCATTGGTGGCCCTGTTGGCCACCAAGTGGAACGTTTTGGACCAAACTGCGACCGATACGGGTACAGTCACTGTTCGGCAGCGCCAGTGTATTCAGGTAGCCATGGGTGCTGAATGCGATAGCCGCCCATGGCTACCTGAATACACTGGCTGGGGCTGAGCTGAGACAAATTAAGCCAAGTATGGCGGTCTTAAAAGCGGACCTTCACTCTCTCTTTCGACTCAATCTCCCTGGCTCCCAGGGGGGAAGTTCGCCCTCACGTCCTGGCCCAGACACACAACAGACAGTTAAAGAAGATGCATCCAAACGCAAGGAAATTACCCCAAAAATCCTCTTCCAGTGACGACCGTACGACTAAGGGCCCATTTACACTGCTGCATTCTAATGCACACGATGCAAAATACATGCGTCCAACTTCCCCATAATATAAAGAGCACCTGTTCCCATTTCTGTTCTGTAGTGTGATCAGAAAAATATGTTTGTTTTTTTTGGCATTTAATGTGTTGGGAGGCCAATAGAAGTCAATGGCAACACAACAGAACAAATAGAACATGCAAATAAGTGCGTTGACATCTTGTATTAACAAGCCTTGGTCAATGGTTGTCAACCCTATCCACTCCAAATGTTAAAATGCAAAAGAAATGCCTTTTTAATAACGCATGATGATGCATGACAATGTACCTGCCCAGAGCAAAAAAAAAAGTGCACCTCTACACACACACATAGCTCTTAATGGGCCCTTAACCCCTTCATGACTGAGGCCCTTTTTTCATTTTTTGCACCCATGTTATATTCCACATTTTAGGCCTGAAAATGACTTAAAACCCCCCAACATTATATATTTTCTGAATGCCAAGACCCTATAGAATAAAATGGTGGTAGTTGCAAATTTTTATGTTGCGCAATATTAGCGCAACTCCTTATTAAACCCCAACATTTAGTGAAAAAAAGACTAAACACACTTGACGTTCACCCGGCTCTGCCATAGGCTGGTGCTCCGGGGTCACCCTTGAAATTCCTCTTGCCAGAGACTTTAGTAAAACATCTGGTGCGGATTTGAGAGGTCGAGGGGCGGCTCATGTTTTAAGAGTCACCTTTCCCGCGTCATCAATCATTATTTGCCGGGGTCTGGTGGGCCGAGGGATTAGGCTAGAGGTGGGTAAATGGCGTCTGAGGGGGACCAGGGCAGGTCACAAAGTGTTCTTAAATCCCCCGTAACTCACGTCACTGGTAGCAAGTGTAAAGAGAGTGTTCACAAGATTCCCCTGTGCTTCCCTCGCTCAGTACAGAGGGGCCCCGGGTCAAACACAAGATGGGAACTAAAGTCACCTTGAAGAGAAACCCCATCCACAATGTTTTACTTTGACACACACGGTAGATAAGGATTTGATTCCTTGTCAGGTTCTCCCTCTGCTATCGCTCTCACTTTCTGTCCTATTGACAGACAGTGAGGGGGAAGCTTTTGCCCTCCCTGGTTTCGCCCCCCGCCCCCCTCATCAATATGCTAATTCATTTGTATATAAAACCTTTCTGTTTTCATCACATACCTTATTTTTGTGATGTCATCACTGTAGGGTTGCCACCTTTTCTTCAAGTGCAACCCGAACACTCAAGCGCTGTGTGCGGCAATGTTTTTTTGGAGAATATAGAGGAGAGCGCGGGGAAAGGAAGCCAGGAGAAAGAGCAAGAAAAGCTCTGCCGGGATTGTACCCACAAAGCATAGGGCCCTCCTTCATGCATTCATCCCCAGGACCCTGGGGTTGCCCCTGTCTGCCTGAAATTGCGACACCATGTGTCTGGGGCTCAGCTGGCCTGAAAACCAGACACAAGATGCCAAACCCGAACTGTCTGGGTGAATTCTGGACAGGTGGCAACCCTACATCGCTGGGTTTCGGTGGTTCTCGTGCAATGCAAGGCAGATCATGGCTGGTGGGAGGGGGCTGTATATAGCTTCCTGAAAACATCACACCAATCTGCCTCAGTATTCCTATCAAGAGCCCTCAAGCCTGATGCAAGCAGTGGGCTGGCTCTTCGGAGGAGTTATGCAAATTTTGCTAGGTGGATGTCAGTTTGAAGGAGCGGTTGTTCCTAAGAAGACAGCATTTGCATGCAGACTGTCCTAGGTAATGGCCACATGTGATGCTGAGCCCCTGTGATTGAAAAAACTGAAATCCAATGAATGAAAGGGGCAGGGCCAGTCAGGTTTGTTTTAACCCTCCCATCACCAGCAGGGCACACTTACCTTTACCTCCCTTCTCCTGCCAGGAAATACCTTATAGTTACCGGTACGGAGAAGCACGTGACTCACTCCATGTGACCGCATTGGGCCACTCACCTTACAGCTTGAAGCTTACATAGAGCAGAACAGAGTGGCAGGGAACCAAAAGGAATCGGTTTATGTGTGGACGTCAAAGCACAGATTCACTTTATTGGGCCATTCCACCCAAAACTGTGGACATTGGTAGATACAATTACTCATCGGCTTCTTATAGCTTTCAGTGACCCCACAGGTGACATCACCCTTATAGAGACCCAGTAGAGAGAGACAATTCCCAATTTAGGTGCAGAGGCCTCACCAGTAAGGATAGTAAGCCGGTGGGCAATTCAGCTAAACAATATCCATCCAAAAGGTGAAATTAGAGGATTTTTGCACTTATCATAACATCTTTTTCTTCCCAGTCCATCGAGAGACACAGGAATTCAGAAACAGTTGGGATATACTGCCACCCACAGGCGGTTGGGACACTGGCAAAAAGGAGAATTGTAAGCCAGCCCCTGTATAACCCCTCCTCTACCCAGAATGCCTCAGTTTTGCAAGGAAGCAATACACAGGGACAGCGAGAAATACAGAGGGGTGGGACCTGTGTCTCACAATGGACTAGAAGTAAAAGATTTCACAGTGAGTACAAAAAGTGTATTTTTTCCATCGTCTAATGGAGGACACAGAAATTCATAAACAGTTGGGATGTCCAAGCGAGGGGTGGGCAATAGTCACTGACAGATCTAAAGATCTAAGCCACGTGAGCTGGAAATACTTTTTCCAGTAGAGCTAAAGAAAATGTGTTCAACCTCCTAAGACACTAGCAGAAAACTGGGATATACTGGGTAGAGGAGGGGTTATACTGGGGCCACCCCACAGTTTTCCTATTTGCCAGTGTCCCAACCTCAAGTAGGTGGCAGTATAACCCAACTGTATAGGTTGAACTCGATGGACTTGTGTCTCTTTTCAACCTGACAAACTATGTAACTATCTTTCTGAATTCCAGTGTCCCTCCATGGAGGATGGAGAAACTTGATTTTGGTTGACCTAACCCCTTCACCCCCCCCTCAAAAAAACCCTTTCTGGCTACTACAACCCGTTTTGGTTATTGAGATGCATCCATTGAACTCCATATGCGTCTTTTGTGGTATTAACAAAACTGATTTATTTCGCCACAGAATTTTGCCCAAAAAAAAATAACATTTTGTGACTTCTGACAAAACCAAACAAAAAAACAAATCAACCTTATCAAAATAATCATCTAGCGCTTTCTCTAGATCGTTCCGCGAGGTCAGCCGTATGTTTCACGGGTAACTCCGTGCCGGTCCATTGGATTGGGGATAGAGGGTGGCCGCTCCTTATGAAGCAACAGTATAATTATAATCCGAGTGACTCCATTTTGTTCCTTTTGGCCAGACACCTTGAAGGCCGCGAGCCTCGCTCGTCCAGATCTCAATAAACAGATTACAAATATGCCACAATGAACAGAGCGGCTCTGTTTTCATTGGTTGAGATTCCGTTTGCCCAGAATCCTTTGCTCTGGACCAAGCGCCCTCTCGGTTATGTCAGCAGGGCATTTCTGATCTCCGCGCAGATCTGAACCAACAATGATAAGAGGGACGGCGACATTCCAGACTAATCTAGAGGCGGTAAGCAGGATGGCTATAGGAAAAAAAGAGCCGCTCATTGTCAGTTACATCCACGTCGACTGGAGTGACACAAGCCTTCTAAGCAGGTGCAGTTTACTTTTGTGGCCCTCATTGACCTCCCGTGTGAGACAGGGCAGGGCCAGGGTTATTGGGTATGAACCAGGAGCCAGGCTGTGAGGTTGAACACAGATGTTCTTTTGGTTGTGGAATGATACAAGTTAAAGTTCTGACCTCGAGAGGATGTCTGGTCCGGCATGTCTGATCGCACATAACGGCGCCGGCTGCAGCCGAGGCTTTAAAATGGCCGCCGTAGGCGAATGCTTTTAATGACATCCGCAGGTCCTCACTACCATGTTCCTGTATTTCTTGAGGATGACGTTGGAGCTGTCATCGAAGTAAAGGACGGAGATGGCTGTGAGCTGAGTGGGGGCGCAGCAAGGCTTCGGGACGGTGTCTGGGTTGATAAAATGAACCTAAGAAGGAGAAATAATAAAGTATTATCAAGAATGTTCAGTTACACCAGGTTTAGGCAAACTCCGGCCGACCAGCTGTGGGGAAATGACAAATCCCATCATATAACTGCCTCCGGGAGTCATGCCTGTGGCTGTCAGAGTCTTCAATGGCTAATGGGATTCGTAGTTCCACAACAGATGGAGGACCAAAGTTTAGTTACACAGCATGCACTCCTCGTACCATAATAGGAATCTGTACAATGCTCTTTCATTATGCATAAAAACAACTTTATTGTTCCAGCAATATTGAGGACATTCCAGCAAACTCCCGTCTCTGAAGAGTTTTGCCCACTACTTTTTTTTTTAAAGGTCCGTGACGCGTTCATTGAAGGCAAACTTCACCCCTGCGAACAAAAAAAGTGAACCGTGAAATCACAATACACTAAAAAAAAAGTGCACAAGGGTGCTTTAGACCTCCTCCAATGAGGAAGTGCCTCGATTTTCTGAACCCCCCGGGGGAAAAGGCTCCTGACAGGGGCAAGGACGACTTAGGTCCACCTACCCGAAGGCCAGCAGACCCCTCTCCTCAGGGACCTGCCAAAACAGCTCCCCCGAGTACAGGGTAGGGGCTCCCCCAAAGAGAGACCCCAGGTGGGACGAGGTTGGGGAGCCCGTAAAGGCCACAGAAACTACTCCCCGACATCAGGACGGGTCTCGAAGGTACCCGCACCCTCCTTCTTCTGTGAAGTCACATGCCGGCAAAGCCAGAAACCAAGAAGCAGGGTGCAATACCGGTCTAGGGAGGTCTGATAATGTAAGAGTGTGTTTCTATCAGTGGGCTTCGTATATACGGATGTGGAAACTTTGTTACCATGTATTGTGATGAGCACATCAAGAAAAGCATTCTCATGTTCAGATATAGCAGGATTAAACACAATGCCAGGGAATAACCCATTACGGAAAATGCCTGGGTGTCGCTGTCCCAAAAATGAAGATGTCATCTATATATCTCATCCATACCTTCACATGGTTTATGAGGAGAGCAGATTTGTATATATGTCAATCTTTAAGATATCCTACCAAGAGATTTGCAAACAAGGCGTGGCCAAACTCCCCATGGCAATCCCTCGCATTTGTTTGTTCTTCAAAAGTAAACGTATTGTTTTCAAGGACAAATTCAAGGCAACAGAGCAAAGAAGCTGCGGGAACATCTTGTTTTCCTTTGAGTAAAAGGAAATGTTCGACAGCTGCAAGACTGGCCAAGTTGGGTAAAGTGATGAGATGTCCATTGTGGCCAACTTCCATCTTCAAAAATCATATATGTGCAGTTTCTGTCAGAAATCTTCTGTGTCTCTAATGAAGGCAGGGAGTTCCCGTACAAGACTAAGCCCGGGTGCTCCAAGCCATGGGACGGCTCCAGTGTGTATTTCGGGAGAGTGAGGATCCATCCAAAGCTCTGTAGGGTCTACAACGTACGCTGGATATTGGTCAATAGAACACTGACCTGAGGATGAGGTGGTCTAAACATACTATGGGGATCCTCTTGCCCTGAAGCCTGGCCAAGACAGGGTGCATCACCTTAGTGAAAACCCATGGTGCTGAAGACAGACCAAAGAAAGAGCAACAAACTGGAAATTCTAGGTGCCCACAGCAAAATGCAGGACGCGATGGTTAGCCAGAAAACTGGGGAAGTATAAATACGCATCCTTGATGTCTACAGAGGAAAAGAAAATGGACAGACAACGTGGGTGAATTCCTATATGGAACTTCTGGACCTGCAGGAACCTGATGGGGATCTTCAACTCCAAAAACTGGGTAACCTACCCCTTGGCCTTGGGGACGGTGAACAGGTTGGAATAGAACCCCTGAAAACTTTCTGCCTCTGACCCCTGAGAGAGGAGCTGACCTAGGGCAGCGAAGAAATCCACTTGCCTTGGAGGGGATTCTGGCAGAATGGATAATCAGAGCCTGGGAGCAAATTTCAGTTTGCAGCCTTATGTCATAACACTCTGAAACCAGGCGTTGAGATTCCCCCTTGCCCAGAGTGCCGAGAAGTCTGAACGCTCCCACCCCACACTTATAAAAGCGGGGGGTGTCCTTTTATTGTGAAGGAGCCCAGTTCTCAGATGAAACTGTCCGTCACAGCTCCTATATGCGCTTCATCTGGGTTTTTAGCCGTTTGCCCGGAATTCAGCTTTAAATATTAGCAACTGTCTATATGTTGTGTATTTAAAAACACATCCAGCCCTTCTTGGCAACCAATCTCCCGAGTCGGCTAAGAACCAGCTCCTACGGAATACAGTGCACTGCCTGTACAGTAAAGAACCCTTTCCTTCTATCCCCACTCACATAATACCAGCAGCCCAGATGATCTTACCAGTGTCTGAACGATGGCGTGGTTTGTTGCATTCATGTAGGAATTTAGCGGGAAATTGCATTCACCTTCACAGTAATAAGCAGCGTAACCCTCTGGAGCGATAATCCAATCCTAAGGAGACAAAAAATGCATAAAAAAACCCATCAAGACCACGGTCACATGATACAGAAGGAGGCTGATCCAAGAAAGCAGCGAAAACAGTAATAACTGGAAGCCAAGTGCAGTAACCAATAATAACAAGCGTAGTCTCACCTGCCATCCCAGGTCCCGGAAACTGACGTAGAGTTCGTGTTTCTTGCAGGCTTGCTTCTGGTCTGTGCTGCTGCTTTCTGGAGAGACATAGCAATGGCGGATGATGTTAAAGGGGTCTCCCACGTCACCTACACACAATCCTTTCTTGAGCCTCCTGAGGACAAAAGCTGAGCTCCAACCACACAAGGAAATACATCTTAAACTTACATGGGAGCTTTTCTTCTTTTACCTGCCAACGGAATTGTCATTTTGTCCAAAAACTGACACAGCCAGACCGGTGACCTGACTTTTCTCTGCTGGGGTTAAGTAACACATCTAGGTCACTTCCCCACCCCCTTTCTGATGCTAAGTCCACTTTAAAGCAGAAGCTAAACAAATATATACACTATAACACAAGAGCTATGTGTACTATTTTTACTTGAATCTCGGTATCCCTTGTGAATTGTTTGCCATACCTGTGCAGTAATCCAGCGTGAAACTACTCCTGTACTTTTTCTCTGTGCAGGAATTTTCTGTAGGAAGACCGGTCACTGCTATTCTCTGCTTGTGCAGGGTGACTGGTCTGGTCTCCGCCCCCTCCTGTAATAAAGACCGGTCACTGCTGCTCTCTCTCCTTGTGCAGGGTGACTGGCCTTGTCTCAGGGTGACTGGTCTTGTCTCAGGGTGACTGGTCTTGTCTCCACCCTCCTTTTATAAAGACCGGTCACTGCTGCTCTCTCTCCTTGTGCAGGGTGACTTGTCTTGTCTCCGCCTCCTCCTGTAGCGGGTGTGGACTGTCTAAGTAACTTTATCTCATACAGATAAGTGTAAATGAATATAAGGGAATGCCTAGTCTTGTTTTGATCTTTTTAGTAAGTGTAGTGGGTGAGGCCCGCTGGGTCCCTCCCACAGCTCTGCACAGGCTAAGTACCATACAGTGATAATGTCACAGCAACGAAGGCATTTGGTGCACACAAAGTGGACTTATATCCATTGTGGCTATTAAAGAATATATGAAATGCTTGTTTTTGTACCTCTAGTGTTTAGTCTACATGTAAATTTAGGGGGAAGGTTAAGTGTTAGGGAAGACGGTTAAGAGTGGGCTTTAAACTAAAATGGAGGACCTGTTAACAGCGCCTGGATATAACAGCCATGACTCTCACCTGCGACGTTGGACACTCTCAGGGCGTCCTGGTTCTTTGCCGCTTTGGATCTGTTTTGGTTGCGCTGCTTTCCCCCGGTGGACCGTACGCTGCGCAGGTGGATCTCAGTGGCCTTGAAGAATGCCACCATGAAGGGCTGCTTATTGTGTGGTCCATTTATCCCGATCAGACCCGCCAACTTGGGGTTCATGCTCTGCCCTGTGGGATAAACAGCATATTAAGTCAGTACACAATCTGTGGGCGTCTTTGCAGCAAGATGCCATCTGGAGAAATTGGGAACTCGGTGTAGAGAAACAGCTGACCACACACACGCGTTACAATCTTGTTATACAATCTACTTCATGATTTTGCCTATCTAAGGAACACATAGATGGTTGCTTGTAAAGCTGAAGACTGTACAATGCGTGTGGTCAGCTTGCCTTTCCTGGAGAAAACACTGCTCCAGCCTCCCTCCAGGACTGCTGCCATAACTTAAATCTTTGCATGTACTCTGCTGAAGGGGAGGAGCAGCGTTCAGAAATCATGTGACCAAACGCCTAGGCTTTTGGTAATGTGGCCAGCCCTAGCGGCAACCATTTTATCCAAGAAAGAAAAGTATTTCACCTCTTTTATTCATTTATTTTCAGCATGCAAAACCCCATGTGGCTGTATAAGGTCCTGTAATGATGTGTGTTGAAATAGCCGCTTGTAGCCCCCACCAGGGTGTGTGTGACTGGGTGACAACGCAGTTAAGTGATACGGTTTTGGCGTGCACACCATACAGCGTTATGACCGGTTTAGCACAATGGTGCTCATAGTGACAGTAACAGCCATGCGATACTAGAGAAGAAGAGAAGACGTTACCAGCACTGGATTCAAAAGACATCACCAGCGCTCACAATCCGGAGCTCACTGCCCAGGGTGACAGCGTAGGTGCGCAATTAGGAGACACCCTTTAACAGGAAGTGCCTGAACAAGGACATTCACAGCAGGATCACCAGATGTTACTTTAACAAAAGATGCAGAACTGAAAACAATGAAACACAACTTTTGAAATGACATTACCATGTGAACCTTATATAAAAAATCCTCCGCCCTTTCCCATATCGTAGGGTTAAAGAGAGTTCACGAGAACAAGACCTAAGAAGAAAGACTATTAAAAAAGAAAACGCACGCACGTACGCGCTCAATTTATTTCTCAGGAGGAACATAAACTCCAGCCTCAGGTGATCCAGACCTCGGGGCAAACAAACTCTGCCTGCTCAACACGTGCTGAGATTGCAGTAGATAGGTGGATGAGGAATGCGGACGACGCGCCCGTGTAGAGGGGCTGCAATCAATATATCAGGCCGGACGCGGACGCCGTTTTATAATTGAATGTTCTCAGCAGAAGAGATATTTCTGGTCAGATCTCAACCGCATGAGCGTTCTCCCAAACAAGCAAAACAAAATCTGCCAACTTATGTTGTGTTACTCTGAAACTTTTCTCCCTTACAGGCTTAAAGCTGATCTCCGCTCTAGATAGAAAATAAAAAAACTATCCCATGCCACCCTGCTGGGTGCCGCCATCTTGGAAGTGATGTCAGCAGCCCCTGCAGGTCACTCAAGTGACACTCTGTAGTGTTACCCTTTACTCCTCCCTCAGCAACTACATAAAAGGTTATGCAGAGAGGTAAAGGGAGGGGCAGAAGAGTTGGGCCAGCACAGTCATAACCAGACACTGCCAAGAGAGGAGAGGGCTATGACATGCAAGAGGGAAGGGGCTGTGTTAGGGAACTGACGCTTCCGGGAGTAGTCATATCTTCCATCAAGTTCAGGGGCATTTTGCACACAAAACTTTGGGATGTACAAAAAAAAAAAAGAAGATAAAACCATCTGATGGTTTAGGTCTCTAAATGCACAAAATATAACTGGCTACTTACAATTATAAGTAATAACACCAGAGATGGTTGATCTAGGATGGATGGAACCAATTGGACCATGCTTTATAAGTATTTTCTGACTTCCTTTGGATCAACTGCGAGTGTGTGGAGGTTTTCATTTTATTTAAGTTTTTCTGTTGGCTGAACATGATGTACCAGGTTGAACTCGATAGACCTAGCTGAACGAGATGGAAATGGTTGAAAACAGCGGAATTGGTTGAACGCAATGGACTTGGGTAAACTTGATGGACTTGAGTGAACATGATGGACTTGGGTGAAAACGAAAAAATTGGTTGAACACAGCAGACTTCCTTAAACACGATGGACTTGGATAGGCACGATGGACTTGGTTGAACATGATGGACTTGGTTGAACACAGCGGACTTGGGTAAACTCAATGGGCTTGGTTTAACATGATGGACTTGACAGAACATGATAGACTTGGTTGAAGACGATAGACTTTGTTGAACGCGATGAACATGGTGTTACGCCGTGGACTTGGGTTGAACGTGATGGACTTGGCAGAACATGATGGACATGGTGTTACGCCGTGGACTTGGGTGAACGTGATGGACTTGGCAGAACATGATGGACTTGGTTGAACACGATGGACTTGGTTGAACACGATGGACTTGGTTTAACATAATGGACTCGGTTGAACATGATGGACTCGGTTGAACATGATGGACTCGGTTGAACATGATGGACTCGGTTGAACACGATGGACTTGGTTGAACGCGATAGACTTGGTTGAACGCGATAGACTTGGTTGAACACGATGGACTCGGTCGAACACGATGGACTCGGTCGAACACGATGGACTCGGTCGAACACGATGGACTTGGTCGAACACGATGGACTTGGCTGAACACGATGGACTTGGCTGAACACGATGGACTTGGCTGAACACGATGGACTTGGTTGAACACGATGGACTTGGTTGAACACGATGGACTTGGTTGAACACGATAGACTTGGTTGAACACAATGGACATTGTTGAATGAGATAGATTTGGTTGAACACAATGGACTTGGTTGAACGCAATAGACTTGGTTGAACGCGATGGACATGGTGGAACACAGTAGACCTAGGTAACTCAATGGGCTTGCTTGAACATGACGGACTTGGTTGAAATGGACTAACAATCAACCTAACTATGTAACTACGTGATTTGGACTCCAGTTTTGGGCACCATTTTGTAAACAGTCCAAGGGAATTCTGCAGAGGCTTCAGTATTCAGTCAGACTTCAGGTCATTACTCTGGCTGGAATCAAAAATATTTGATGATTTCTGAAGAAAAGCATGGATAGGCTCGATGGACTTGGTTGAACATGATGGACATGGTGTTACGCGGTGGACTTGGGTGAACGTGATGGACTTGGGTGAACGTGATGGACTTGGCAGAACGTGATGGACTTGGTTGAACACGATTGACTTGGTTGAACACGATGGACTTAGTTGAACACGATGGACTTGGTTGAACACGATGGACTTGGTTGAACACTATGGACTCGGTTGAACACGATGGACTCGGTTGAACATGATGGACTCGGTTGAACACAATGGACATGATTGAATGAGATAGATTTGGTTGAACACAATGGACTTGCTTGAACACGATGGACTTGGCTGAACATGATAGACTTGGTTGAAAACAATGGACATGGTTGAATGAAATAGATTTGGTTGAACACAATAGACTTGGTTGAACGCGATAGACTTGGTTGAACACGATGGACATGGTGGAACACAGTAGGCCTAGGTAAACTCAATGGGCTTGCTTGAACATGACGGACTTGGATGAAATGGACAATGGACTAACAATCAACCATGTAACTAGGTGATTTGGACTCCAGTTTTGGGCACCATTCTGTAAACAGTCCAAGGGAATTCTGCAGAGGCTTCAGTATTCAGTCAGACTTCAGGTCATTACTCTGGCTGGAATCAAAAATATTTGATGATTTGTGAAGAAAAGCATAAGGTAGGTATGGAAAGGTCTGGTGATGTTGTATAATGATATGGGGCTGACATCTGCACAACAGAGAATAGTAGACATTTCTCCCCTCTTGCCGTGTCTTGCATGCCTAGGTAATTATCACACAGCCTCTCAAGTGGTTTTCTCTTTTCTTTTTTTTAGTTCCTTTCCAGACATTTTTTCTTTTTTTCCATTTTCTTTTATGAGTAAACAAAAACTTTTAACTGCTTTCCGGACGCCATTTACTGATCCTTATCTGCTGCGGTTAGCACAGAACACATGTGATCTTAAGTGCGTCCTGCTCACATCAATCCTTAAATAACGTCACAGCTTCCCTGTATAGAACACAGAGAGAGGGGGTGATGCTCACTCAGGCAGTGCAGGCTCCCTCACGGGGGGGGCATAATTAGTATTTATGATGCAACCATTACTGACGAGTGGAGATCTCCATTAGGGTACATTGATGGCCATTTTATTTTTTTCGGATAGAGTAGGGAAGGGTTAGAACTAGGGATGCACCGATACCACTTTTTTAAGACCGAGTACAAGTACCGATACTTTTGATCAAGTACTCGCAGATACTAATTACCGATACTTTTTCTTAAAGAGACAGGTCACATTTTTTCTAAAGCAATACAAACTAATGCTTTAAGGTCACTTTCTTAATATTATGATTCATGAGATGACGAGGGAGCATGACGCCGGCTTCCCGCCCAATCAGAATGCCGGGCGCTGCGTCATTACACGGCGCCCGGCTTTGCTAGCTTCCTGACCAATCGGTCATTGCATGCTACCCGGCTTCCTGATTGGCCGACAAGTGACGAGAGAGCATGGAGCCGTTTCCTGGCCAATCAGGAAACCGGGCAGCGTGTAATGATGCGCTGCCCGGCTTCCTGATACAGGAAGTACTCGTGCTAGGTATCGGAGCATTTGGGCGAGTACTAGTATCGGTAGCGGTGCATCACTAGTTAGAACCCCAGGCAAGTTTTTTTTACCCTATCTAATTGGGTAGATTTTCCTTCACTTCCTGTCCTGGAGATACAACATGAAGTTAGAGGAAATCTGTCCATCTGTCTGAGGAGGAAATGACCTCTTAGACCGCTGTCACCACTGGTGTCCCCACTGGAAGATTTCCCGTGACAGCTGGGTTTTCCTGGTGACAGCTATAACATTTTGAATTTCCCGTCATCATGGTCACCAGGGCAAATAGAGTGGATGACACAAAAAAATCTGACAGTGGTTTTCTATCCAAAATGATATAAAAACAAGTCTAAAAAATACACTTTAACCCCTTACGCCTGCTCCTGCTAGGAATTTAAAGGGTGCTGAATGACGGAGGCACTTTCTGGGCTTGCATGTGATCACTCTGATTGGCAGCCACAGTGATCCGGAGTCCATCTAACCAGCTACTAACGGTAAACAATGACAGCGAGCTGTTGGTGACAGTGAGGTCACAGAGCTGGGGCCCAGTAAACACACTGGTAGCACAAAACAGTGGTGCGGGCTGTAGTCCTATACCTAGCATCACAACATTAAAGCCCACACATATGTATACGGCTGGCGGAAACAGATTAACCCCTTCATGACTGAGGCCCTTTTTTCAATTTTTGCACCCATGTTATATTCCAGCACTCTGCTGTCAAAAATTAAAATATTGGGGGACACAAATTACCGGCCATATTTTTTTTAATCCTGGCATTCATCTAATGCAGTGGTTCTCAACCTGTGTAACCTCAGGACCCATATTTGTCCTTGGCTATTAAGTCGTGACCCAAGTCGCACTGCAATGGAACGCACTGCATTGCGGTACCGTGCATTCCGGTGCAGGTGATCGAACTGTGGGTGGGAGGTGTGTTTGGGGTGCCATTACGAGAATTGGAGTGGATCCTCAGCCTGGGGTCCAGTGCTGGGATGCTGTGCTGTGACTCCCTTTGCGCGCCCTGTAGAGGTGACGGGAGCCAGAATGTGAGGTCACCCCGGTCCAGGCACCTCTGGCACGTGAAGGAGCTGTAAGCAATGCACGTATGGATGGAGGTCCCTCGTGGCCATAGCTCCAGCCAACCCCACCTCAAGCTGGCACTCGGTGCCAGGAAGCACATTCTGAATGGCTGTGCTGCATGAGAACTGACAATGCTGCGCTAGGAGGAGGCTGAGAGACTCTCACCTAGAAAAGTAGAAGGCACACGGCGACCCACTGAACACGGGGTCGCGACCCACTTTTGGGTCACGACCCACCAGTTGAGAACCAAGGATCTAATGCATGTGGCTGCCCTGCTGTGACCCAGAAGCTTTGAATTTCAGCTAGGGTGTTCCCTGGTCCAGACACCGCCCTTTCCCTAAGCCCACTACAGCCCAGCTAAAAAGCACCTGAACATTGGGAGGAGGCTCGGCACCAAATAATGTGGAAGGAGGCCGAAGACCTCACCCTATGCACTGCAAATGGCTGCAATGGAACTCACTTTCATTGCAAAACCCATCTTGGCTAATGCAGCCATTGATACATTTCCCTTTAAGAACTTTAAGTGTGTTATGGTTACTCCTGAAAGAAGTTGGCACTTCACAACAGGACATTTCAAGCTTCTTCAGCCTCTCAAAGGGTGAGGCGTCCTCAGCGAGCCGGGATTAAGCAGAATATCACGTTCCCGGGTGAATGATGATCTGACTGTCCGTCTCTAATAGCGTGGGAGGTGACCTAGATTAATTAAGTGACATTATACTGGGAGGATGCCTCTGGTTTCCTGGCTCCACCTAAAACCAACTTAACTGGCCTCAAAATGTTTCATCCTGCATGCAGTACACGTACACAGGGGTAATACGCTTTCAGACACTTAATAAGTATGTCTTGGCACAATAAAAAAAAAAGACATTCATCAATTACCTGCGATACATACACATTTCCCCATGTTTTATCCTCCATGAAATGCTGGGGGTACAGACAAATACCTGTTGATGATGTCAGAAGCCCAGTGAGCTCCTAACTTCCTGTAATGACAACAGCTGCATATGCTACACTGAAACCCCAAGCAGTGTTGTCAGGCCTGTCTGAGTTTTCTTTGGATAGACTACAGAACTCCTCCTCTCTCCTAATCTCAATAACATAAGGTAGAGCTGTTCAGAAGTCCAGCCGGGGAAAACGCAGACAGAGTTGTCCTCAGCAGGGTCACAGGTAGACAGTGCCTATACACCGAGTGGCCAGATTATTATGACCACCTGACGTTTGTAGGCAAATTAGCTATAATTTGGCGCTGAAGTTGCTAGAGGGCCAGACCATTATAAATAGGGAAGCAGGTTGGTTACCACGACAGTAGAACTGATTTGTTTCTGAAGATACGGGGAAACAACGCGATGTAACAGCCGTTGAACGTGGGATGATTGTTGGCGCTCGGAGCCATGGAGCGAGTATCAGCAAAACAGCAGAATTCGTTACATGTTCAAGAGCAGCTGTTGTTAAAGTGTTTAAAGACCGGACTGTCAGCCGAAAATCTGGGTCTGAACGTGCGAATTGTGGCCGTCAGCGACTAGTCAATGTTAGGGCAGAACGGGGGAGGGGCAAGACTGGTACAAAACAACAGAAGGGCAACAGTGCCGTGTCAGATTCCTCGCATCACCTTTCATCATCTCGTGGAGTCACCAGGCGGCCCAACGAAGTACTGATGGGGTGGTCATAATAATCTGGCCACTCAGTGTATGTATTTCTAGGCCTTTAATTACTGGAGTGTAGCTACACACAGAAAATGCAGGTGACGGGTTAAAAACAGAAACAACCATCCAATCATAATTGATTAAGCATTCCACATTTATTGGCCTTTAGCAAGCCAACCACTTACCATCACCGCTCTCCACAGCCAGCTGCAGGCCCAGGTTCTGCTGGGGGATGAGAACCCAGTGATTGCTGGTCGCTGTGATATCGAACACCAGCCAGCCTTCCTCTGCAGCCCAGATTGTTCGGGTATCCAACAGGAATAGGTCCGAATCCCTGCAGAGACATGAACTGCTTAGTTAGAATGTGACATGTGCTGACATGTTTTAAAGCACGTACCCAACACCCAAGGCCCCCACACATGCACGACGTTCGAC
>NW_017306742.1:855389-855773 GCF_000935625.1 Nanorana parkeri
ACCGGACTGTCAGCCGAAAATCTGGGTCTGAACGTGCGAATTGTGGCCGTCAGCGACTAGTCAATGTTAGGGCAGAACGGGGGAGGGGCAAGACTGGTCAAGACAACAGAAGGGCAACAGTGCCGTGTCAGATTCCTCGCATCACCTTTCATCATCTCGTGGAGTCACCAGGCGGCCCAACGAAGTACTGATGGGGTGGTCATAATAATCTGGCCACTCAGTGTATGTATTTCTAGGCCTTTAATTACTGGAGTGTAGCTACACACAGAAAATGCAGGTGACGGGTTAAAAACAGAAACAACCATCCAATCATAATTGATTAAGCATTCCACATTTATTGGCCTTTAGCAACCCAACAACTTACCATCACCGCTCTCCCAAGCA
>NW_017306742.1:856012-858257 GCF_000935625.1 Nanorana parkeri
CCCCCCCTCCTCCTCCTTGCACTATATTTTAAAGATTCCTGAAACACATACCTAAATACCAGCAGTTTGCTTGCTGCTCATGTGATGTTACGGGACCTTCTTATGTAGCATGAAATTGCTGCATTCAAGGAAGCTCATATAATGATGTGAGAGTGCCCTGGACTAAGCTGGTGTAATATCACCCCATTAGGGGGGGAGTGTCCATGACAGCCAGGGCTCACAGGAAGTGAATCAATACCACTGGACGCCATAATGGTATTCGCATTCCATCAACACACCATACTCCTTTGGCTTTTGTTTTCTTGCTTACACTGCCTTCAGTGCATAGTGCATGTGCGATATACACTCCCATCATCCGTAAGATGCTGAGAAAGTAGCCCGGTGCTGAGGCGATGTAACTCCAGTGTCACAAGAGTTACACCATTAGGTACCACCCAAAACGTGTAGACATCAGACTGGGAAAAAATGGAAGTGGTGGGGGATCAAGCAGCGATGACAATAGCAAAATGGTCAGTGCTAGAGGAGGGCAAAGCCAGAGGTAAGCTATGCTATGACTGAGGCAAAGTAGGGCTGAAACATGTCAGCGGTTGTTGCTTTAATGGACTTTTCAGGATGTAATAAAGATACATTTGGAGGAGATAACTTGTGTGTTGCCGTCCTGCTGTAAATTGATGTGCATCCTTGGAAGGTAGATTGTGGTTTTGCACCATAGTGGTTAAGTGAAGGGTATAATGGGAGGTTACAGCTGTGTATTCCAGGACTGAGTCAAACCCAGCCTGCCACAACATGCTCGGTATACCTGCACATTATAGCAGAAGCTGCCTACCCTCAGCCACATAACAATAAAACATCATTGCTTTGCCTGTGTATATATGTACATGGATATGTGGCCAGCAATTTTTCTCTGGCACGTATGCTTCTCCTACCAATTATTAAAGCAGCGCAGTGATTGGACATCATTGTCAAGTGCGATCGTATAGACCGCGATCTCCAGTCGGCTCCCTCCCGCGGAGGTAGTGCAGCCGAATGTGTCGGACGCTACAGACGGGGAGCCCCTCCCCACCTAGAGCACTCAACACATTTGGCCGCACTAGCACCGCGCCAGGACAGGACATAGCTGATTGGATGGCAGAGCGTAGAGCCTGGGAAACATAAGAGAAGAGCCTGGGGAGAACCAAAAGAAATGGCAGGCAGAGACAAACTCGGGAGAACCTGCAGGGAGAGAGCTGCTATCCAAGTAGAATGTAGCCCGCCAGCAGGGAAATTGACCATGGATGCCAGGAGGGAACCCATTAGGCTCCAGGAGAACCCTGAGGACACAAGTCATGTAAAAGCAGCAGCAGCAGAGAGGCCAGACGAGTGGGAGAGAGAGATCTCCAGGGAACGACAAGACACAGAAGGGAAGGGGAGAGACAGCCAGGAGAGAGAGAGAGTGAGGAAAGACAGCCAGAAGAGACAGCCAGAAGGATGAGCGAAGAGAGACAGGAGGGAAGAGAGCTAGGAGAGACAGCCAAAAGGATGAGCAAAGAGAGACAGCCAGGGGAGAGAGCTAGGAGAGAAAGCCAAAAGCACGAGCGAAGAGAGACAGGAGGGAAGAGAGCTAGCCAAAAGGATGAGCGAAGAAAGACAGCCAGGGGAGAGAGGAGAGACAGCCAGGAGAGAAAGCGAGGAGAGACAGCCAGGAGAGAAAGCGAGGACAGCCAGGGGAGAGGAGGGACAGCCAGAAGAGAGAGAGAGAGGGAAAGGAGAGATAGCCAGGAGGATGAGCGAGGAGACACAGCCAGGAGAGAGAGGAGAGATAGACAGGAGGATAGGGAGGAGGAGGACTGCCAGGAGAGGAGGACTGCCAGGGGAGACAGGCAGGGGAGAGAGCAAAGAGAGACAGGCAGGGGAGAGCGCGAGAAGAGACAGAGGAGAGACAAGCAGGTGAGAGAGCGAGGACAGCCAGGGGAGAGGAGGGACAGCCAGAAGAGAGGGAGTAAAGGAGAGATAGCCAGGAGGATGAGCGAGGAGAGACAGCCAGGAGAGAGAGAGAGAGAGAGAGAGAGGAGAGATAGCCAGGAGGATGAGCGAGGAGAGACAGCCAGGAGAGAGAGGAGAGATAGACAGGAGGATGAGCGATGAGAGACAGCCAGTAGAGAGAGAGAGAGAGGAGAGATAGCCAGGAGGATGAGCGAGGAGAGACAGCCAGGAGAGAGAGAGACAGGAGAGATAGCCAGGAGGATGAGCGAGGAGAGACAGCCAG
>NW_017306742.1:858374-868974 GCF_000935625.1 Nanorana parkeri
GAGAGAGAGAGAGAGGAGAGAGAGCCAGGAGGATGAGCGAGGAGAGACAGCCAGGAGAGAGAGGAGAGATAGCCAGGAGGATGAGCGAGGAGAGACAGCCAGTAGAGAGAGAGAGGAGAGAGACAGCCAGGAGAGAGCGAGGGAGGTTTTTTGTTTTTGTTTGGTGGGTCTCATTGAGCACGTCATTTAAAAAGTAAATCCCAACACAAAGAATTGTGGGCACCCCTGTTGTACATTATTCATCCAAGGCTCAGGGATCTGTTCATAGGCTTTCAGTGAAAACAATAGATCCCTGGTCAGATCTCCCAGTTTTCTTGCAGCATAGAAGCTCCCTTGAAATACCATCGATTATTTTATTTTTTTGGTATCACATGCTTGCTTTGGAAGTCCCACTGCAGCAAGATATGAACTTTTCAAAACGTGTCTATTGAACTACAGTTTGTGCGAGAGGTCACAGAAAATGCTTCTTTTACAGTTAGCGCCTTGGAGCCTCTGGCCTTTAAAACACAGTCAAAGAACCGACCCCTCAGGGGGAGCCATAAAACATGGCCGCTGGAAATAGAGGGCCATGTTTAAACATCTCGACACCCGCAGTATAATTGATGAAGTGCTCTGGGAAGGTTTGCGAGTCTGTCGAATTCCCCTCCCAAAATAACATTTATGTTCAATAAAGGATGTCAACGGAGGGATGGAGAGTTCGGTTTCGGGTGGATGTGAATTTCCTAAAGCCTTTTTCAGGGGGGTCTCTGCAAATAAACATTTTAAACTGTCCCCCCCTCCCCCCCTCCCTTTCCTTTCTTTAAAGCTGAACTCCAAACAGCTAAATACACAGATTAAATAAATATATGGGAGCTGTTTTACCTGCCAAAGGATCTGTAATTCTGTCCATCCAATCCTGAGATTTACACAGCCCCCTCACACAACCAAGTGAATGACACCACCTGCAGGTATGGAATAGAGTGGGGTCCTCCTTCCACCGCCAGCCTGCTGAGTGGACAGTGAAAGAGCAGTAGCAGCAGCAGAGTGATCGGGTAATTCTCCTGCTTACTTTACTCTCTGCTCCTATCAGCATGTTGCTTCTCCACGCAATTGCATGAGCACCCCTGACTCCCTCGCAGCCCTGCCCCTTCCTCTCTCAGTTTGAATCCTGCAAAAAGCTGATACTAGGTCAAATTCAGGTACTTATACTGCTTTATTTTTTTTTAAAAATACATTTTATGCTTTATTAAAAATACCTAGCTGTATTAATTGCCTTTTATAGAGCAGGGGTGGGCAACTCCAGCTCCCCAGCTGTGCTATAACTACAAATCCCATGATGCATCTGTCTGGGAGTCGTGGCTGTGAGAAATCTTGCAATCATGGGATTAGTAGTTCCGCAACAGCTAGAAGACTGGAGTTTGCTCAACCCTGGCCAAGAGCTTAGCTTTATCTCTTCCTAGTGTATAGATATAAGAGAAAGGGTAGAAGATCTGATTGCTGCCCCCGTGGACAGATATCCCTCCACCCAACACCACAATGGAGAACCTATCTCAGAGGAACAATAGAGATCCTGGATGATGGCTTCCACCCAGACTCCCTGCCCCGCATGACAGCTGTCTGTACGGGTTGGAGACATGCCACAAGCATATGATTACTGTTTTCTGAAGACAATTATCGTAACAATATTGATATCCTTCTCCCTCTAGATCCTTCTATCCTCACCTATGGCCATGATTTACATACCATGCAAAGCTGCAAGCTTAAGCCAAAAAAATAACATGCACTGGGGGATTACTAGGCTTGGGATCCCTGGCAAGGTGAGGAGTGCAGCACTGCACTAGCACCTTGGAGTAAAGCCCCAAAGAGGTACCAAATAGGGTGGCCTGGGCATCTTACATGGATGTCCCCTGGTAATTTCCCCCAATATGCAGTGCTTCAAACATGGAAGGCATTGCAGGGCAGACCCAGTACATGCTGAAAGGCTGATATTTCCTAATGGACGGGGACTCCTTTACATAACCTATGTCTCACCATTGGCCAGGGAACCCCATTTCATGACTTATATATCCCCACAGTCAAGGGATCCTGATTCAGTGGTTTATATCTACACACGGGCCAGAGAACCCCTTGCAGTGACTTATATCTGTCCATGGGCCAGGGAACCCTTTTACATGGCCTTTGCTCCCCACTGGCCATGAAATTCCTTTACATGACTTAAATGTTCCCACTGACCAGGGAATCTCTTTAAATGGCTTATATCTCCCCATGAGCCAGGGATCCCATTTAAATTGATTGTATCTCCCCTCTTGCAATGGCATCTATCTCCCCACTGGCCAGGGATCCCCTTGCAATGGCTCTTATCTCCCCACTGACCAAGGATCCCCTTGCAATGGCTTCTATCTCCCCATTGGCCTAGGATCCTCTTGCAATGGCTTCTATCTCCCCACTGGCCAGGGATCCCCTTGCAATGGCTTCTATCTCCTCATTGGTCTAGGATCCCCTCGCAATGGCTTCTGTCTCCCCACTGGCCAAGGATCCCCTTGCAATGGCTTCTGTCTCCTCATTGCTCTAGGATCCCCTTGCAATGGCTTCTATCTCCCCACTGGCCAAGGATCCTCTTGCAATGGCTTCTATCTCCCCACTGGCCAGGGATCCCCTTGCAATGGCTTCTATCTCCTCATTGGTCTAGGATCCGCTCGCAATGGCTTCTGTCTCCCCACTGGCCAAGGATCCTCTTGCAATGGCTTCTGTCTCCCCACTGGCCAAGGATCCCCTTGCAATGGCTTCTGTCTCCCCACTGGCCAAGGATCCCCTTGCAATGACTTCTAGCTGCCCACTGGCCAAGTATTCCCTTGCAATGGCGTCTGTCTCCAATGGGCCATGGAACCCCTTAAAAGCTGGCCTCCAGGCAAATGTTTAGTAATACATCGTTGAATTTATTTTTTAAATGGAAGCAGTTTCAGTAGCTGAATTTGAGCTGATATAAGCCTCCCTTTTGAGCATGGCAAGAATGTGAGAAGAAGAAGCAGCACAAGGAACCATCAGTGCTCACAAGAAGCATGCTGTTAGGAGGAGAAAGCAGAATGACAGAGAGATGAGCTCATCACTGCACTGCTTCTCTTTTCACTGTCCAGTCACAGGCTGGGGCATATTCAGGATGACCTGTACTCAGAGGATCTGGGTTGAATTATGCTGGTCATATGACCGAGGACATCTAGCGGCAAACCTACTGCTGTGGCAACTTCTGGATCGAAGCTGAATATTGCTGCAAAAGTTGTTTATCTTTTTAATGGGCTATTTATTTTGCAATTTTTTTTAGATCATGAAATGACAAGAATCTCCGCATGGTCGTGGAAAACACTTTAAATAGCTTATACCAGGGGTGGGCAACTCACGCCATTGAGCTGTTGTGAAACTACAAGTCCCATGAGGCATTGCAAGACTGATAGCTACAAGCATGACTCCAGGAGGAAAGGCATGTTGGGATTTGTAGTTAAAGCACAGCTAGAGGGCCGGAGTTTCCCGCCTCTGGCTTACATTTAGGCAACAAAGGCTTATATCTTCTCCAGGACCAGGGAACCCCTTGAAATGGCCAATGAAAAGGCGGCTTTTGGAGTCAGGCTAAGGAAACCTGCCTACTGAGCCTAACACCAACCCAATCCCTCTCCCCTTTCCCTAATGCCAGTTCAGGACCAGGCATCTGGAAAACGACTATGGTGAATATATGGGAGCAGCCGGCATAACAGCGGCCTCCACAATGAGTCAGACATTTTGTCTCGGGTCAGCCATATTTATGCCAGACGCGCTCTGCGCCGTGACAGCGATCAAGCCTATTCTCTTCACAGGCAGAGTGTCCTCACCTAAACCCTATTTTATAGAGCTGAGTACATTTTCCGTTCTGTCTGTGCCATTGATGTGGCTTCAAACGCAGATTGGAAATAAATTAAGTTAAAGGTTTATTCAGCTTGGTTGCAAATGACAGCACGATCGCCTCTCTTTTCAGTTTTACTAGAATCCAGGGAAATCGGCGGCGGCAGATGCACAGTGCGTACAGCACCGCCAGAGCCGCCAGCTGCCTCTGAACGGCTGACAGCAGTAAACTTAAAGGGAAAACATTGTGCACTCGGGTACTTCGTATTGTGAGCTGTTGCTGAGCTATAACATGATCTATTCCACCTGTTTGCTGTGCCACATTTTCCAAAGTCGTATCTGTGCTCAAAGAATCAATATAAAAAAGATATAAATAAAATTATTAACATTAAAAGTAGATGTAAACCCCAACTAGATGATATTAAGGGCCCATTCATACCATATAGGCATTATGCACATGCTGGTGTGAGTTGTGCATGGGGACTATGTTCTTGAAACACATGCCCCATCCAAGGACACTCAGAAATGTTTATTTTTGGATCACCATGGCCAATGCTGAAATATGTAGCATGACTTGCTTCCACTAGGCGATGACTAGACATTTTAAAAGGCTTGATGTATGAATCATTTGTTACCCTCCTGGTAACAAATAAGAGCGTCTGTTCTATACTCTGCCCTGCTAACCGGAAAAGCAGCAGCTAATTGGCTGACGGGAAGATAAAAGGGAGGTAAGCGCCACAGTCACACATCTCGCACGAGCCCCCAATTCGCCGATACCATTCCCATTACTCACTTTCCCTGGTGTTCCTGCAGGACCTGGTAGATGCTAATCTGGAAGGTCTCGTTGTCAAACCTCTCCCGAATATAATCTTTGTATATCCTAAATTCGGCTGCCGTTACTGCCTCTCCTTCGGGAATTTTGACCAGGTCAAACCGGAACTCTCGGTGGTGGCGTCTTCGGTGAAAGAACTCCTTGTCGTGTTCCACTGAAAGAGCAAACACAAGAGATTGGACTTTTATTACCTTCTCCGTGTGTTAACCAACAAGCTTACAAAATACAATCGTTTTTTTTTCTTTAACTGAACATAAATTTCACAATTTGCTGCTACCCATCATGCGATACATCTGCACATTTAAATAGGCCTTAGAGGTTTCCCATTTGATGCCCCTGAATTGTAACACGTACTTCAGAGGCTAGAAAGTTAATGTGCATCCACAGGAAAAGCTTTTTTTTAACTTTTGGATGAAGGGCGGATGGGTTAGAACCTTTGTCAGGTTTTATTGCCATCTGTGTCCTTCCAGGGGAGATTCACCATCTCTGTTTGTCCTGGTGACCACTGTCTCCAGTACAGGAAGTGATGGGAATCCAACAATCCAACCAGAACAGGAGGTGAGAGGAAATCTAACAATCGTGACACCAGTTTTGGTGACAACCGTCTACGAGGTGACTTCTCCACACTTTAGAGATTTCCATTTGCTTCCTCTTGTGTCTCCATGTCATAAAGTGTGTGGGGGGGGAATCTCCCAACCGGACAGAGGTGGCAATTTTAACCAGACCTGTTCTAACCCTTCCACACTCCAAAAACTAAACACATTAATAAATACAAAACAGCTGGAGATACACGTTAAGATTTCTTAAGTTGCAGTAAATTGTATCAATATTTTAAATTAACTTGAATGGAGCAGGCTCTGGGCTTGTCACCCCAATGTGGGTTCACCATTTGATGAGTCAATGACCTGGGACAAGCAAAAAGTCTATATTTCTCTGGCTGTAGATATACGGACAAACATACCCAGTCATTATATATCCTTGCTCGGTACCACTAATATATATCCTGCTCCATTGAGGAGCATAGGGCTGGATTGTAAGACTTCCACTGTTGACGGTTCCCAGCCTTGGATTTGACCTGCAACCAGGTCAGGTTCATGTCAACAGCCATGATATCCTCATATAGGCTTCACCGCCAGGAGCCTCTGGTTCTGCCTCTCCTGCGCTATCCTTGGTGATTCCAATTAAGCGCCTGTCTATAGATTTCATTTGCGCCCTTTCGTAAGGTATGTCCAATACATTCACGCTCTCGCATGTCTGTTGCAATCGGTCTTTGGTGACACTGCCAGAGAAGCTCTACACTAGTGATCCAATTTTGCCTTGCCCAGTAATTTGGCGCAAAAACTTATCTCGAAACAAGTCCACAGGGACCCGCAGATGAGATACGATAGTCAGGGGCCATTCACAGCATTGCATTGTGGTAAAGAGTGGTAACACCCGTTCAGTGTCCCATTGCAAATCCACAATGCACTTGTGTTGTAGCGCACTGCAGGCTAATGCACTAGAGCGCGTTTTGGCGTGCTGCACTGGAAAATAAAATTCTGCTGGTGAGTGGTGTGTGGGCCGACCATTCCAAAATAAATTGTCTGCCCCATTGCAATGCACATGAATGGGTGACACAATACACATTAATGTGTGTGCCCTAATGCAAAGCACTAAACCTGACAGGTGTGAAGCAAACCCTTACCTGATTGGCTGTTTTTTATCACATTACCATGTATGCTGAGTGGAAATTTTAGAGGACAACTGTGATTAGAATCTTAAATATCTATAATGTTTAGCGCCCGACAAAGCTGCCTCCAAAGGCTAAGCAGGAACAGTGAAGGCTATGTGTGTTCAATACTCTGCTGGCAGACTCAGCTGTCTGATAATGCCTGCATACGCGCCAGCCCTCTATCTATGGGCCCCTATGGCTCAGATCGGAGCCTGCCAGGTGTTTTATTCTTTTGACTGATAGTCACCAAGGATGCTGCTAACACTGTCCTGCATAGAAACCAGTACTAGAGGGACTTAGCAAACTTGCACATCATATCTAAGTGTCGTGCCACAAACAAGGAAAACGTCGAAGATAAGAACTTTATAATAATTACTTATCCCTTTTAGATTGTAAGTCCTCAGGGGCAGGGAACTCCTTACAACCTTAGGACATACCTTATGTTGCCGGGTGAACGTCCCCCTCCTTGCTGATGTCCATCACCAAGATGGCCGCCGGCAGGTATCACAAAGATGTGTGATGACGTCACGGCGGGGTGTCACCTGGTATCTGCTCCGGCTGACACCCGGCCTCGGGAAACCCCTGCCCCCCACCCCCGCTTTAGGTCCGGCACGATTTTTAGGGGGGACCCCAACGGCAAAAAAAAAAAAAGCACGGGTCCCAACCAACATACCTTACCAGACCCTTAAACCGAGGAGCTGGGCGAGGGACATGACCTGTAAGTGTTACTGAACTGATTGTAAGCCCTCAGGGGCATGGCTCTCCTTACCATTGTGTCTTGTATTGTGATTGTAATGTCTTCCTTATATTGTAAAGCGCTGCGCAAACTGTTGGCGCTATATAAATCCTGTATAATAAAACTAAAAAATGAAGGACCCATCAAATACTTCAAGGAGGCCTCTCCTGAAAGAAGTCTTGAAGCCTCTCCTTGAAGGCTTCCATTTCTAATTCCTCAATCTGAAAATGCTAGTTGCATGACCTTCTTTATTATTTTGGCTTTCCTGCTAAGCATCCTTGTCCTTGGTTGGTGACTCATCAAGTCCTGGCAAATGGCATTTTCAGAAGGCAGCAACGGCACCCCCTGTATCTCTCTCAGGAAGCATGTATCATAAATGTATGAAAAATACACGCAGGGCTGCCCTTTAAACCCAGGCTCGCTAATGGCCCGTGTGAATTAAAGTGTAACGGGTTAATTACGCAATCTTCTTCCAAGCGGCCCTATTAACCCGCTCCGCCTGTCCCGCCTAGCATGCATGCCATGACTCAAGTCCCCCATAATGACCAGATGTCAAAAGAAAACTTCTGTAATCGGGGAGCTTTCAATGTAAATTAAACACTTAAACCTCAGCACATGTGTGTTTCTTAAGCAAACAATCAAATCTTTGTAAACGGAGAGAAAACACAGGATGGATTCAATTAAGCCCCTCGAGCCGTATGGGGGGCGGGGGGGGCAGCGGTTGGGAACCTTTTCTTTTTTCCAAAGATTAATCGCTACCCATTACCGCTCGTAAGTAACAAGACATCCCTGAACGTATGAAACTTCAATATTCGGGTCCAGGCAGAAAGTGGAAAAAAAATGTTAACTTTTTTTCAGATATAGGGCCACAGCTGGTTTTGAGCATCTCAGAAGTAAATGAAATCAAAATGAGAAGTTCTAATCCGTCCCGGGGTCTGGATTCCACCATCCTGAAATCATTACGCATTAAGGGGCAGGTGCAAGTCTTGTATAAAAGGTTTGTTCGGTTTGACATAATCCTCCGAGATTCGTATCTCCGACACAGAAATCAAAGCCGGCTCGCTACACATGAGCACGTTCCAGCACTCGGATGAAGAGAAGGCGGTCAAGAGCTTTCAAGCGTTCTGAAATTTGTACTGCCGACTCTTTGTGGCCTGTGTTTAAAAGAAGACCTTTCTTTTAGTAGTCCCTCTTCTGCAATCCCCATCTGTAGACAATATCTGGATCTCTCCGGTGAAGGAGAACCCCCCCAGAGACCTAGGTGAGGTCAGCACCTAATTTATGGATAGGGCAGAGGTTGGGACGTCAGTCCCAGGTGGACTACAGCTGAGGGGTCATAACTGGGACCGTGAGCAATATGCACATAATATACAACCTAAGACCAATGACAACGTGGAGGTGCAGAAGCAGAGTTTTAGAATATAACCCAGACATATTGAATGATGTTTGGTGGATATGTGAAAAATACAACACTGAGAATGTTGCCTATCCATTCACTAGAGACTGGTGACATCACTGAGAATGCAGCCTATCCATTCACTAGAGACTGGTGACATCACTGAGAATGCAGCCTATCCATTCACTAGGGACCGGTGACATCACTGAGAATGCAGCCTATCCATTCACTAGAGACCGGTGACATCACTGAGAATGCAGCCTATCCATTCTCTAGGGACCGGTGACACCACTGAGAATTCCGCTATTGTGTTCTCTGTTAACATAGAGTTTATCCCCCCAAAAATCTGTAGCCGCCGTTCTCTTTCCCATCAACAAAACATACCTCTGACATGCATAATATTTGCTTTACACAGAAGACGCGTTCTGCAAAACAAAAGCTGTTTTCATAATCAGAAATTCTTTCGAATAACATTCCCGGTGTGAACGCAGATTTGCCAGAGCGTGTTACACCGCTCCGAGTGCCATGCTCCCGCTGCGTGTCGGGACGAGTACACAGGACATGCCTTCCTCACACTCCTGACCTTGGCAGCCCAAGACTTGAGTTACGTAACACTCCTCTACAGCAGGTTCCTCTAGGTCCACATACCAGAGTTCTGACGTACCCGCTGCTAATTACGGGGGAACACGAACGCCGGGCCCCTTCCAATGTTTTGAGGTCGCAGTTAAAATCATTTTAATTGTCGAAGAAAAGAGTGCGCAAGCAAGTCATAAACTGTTTTGTGTGATCACATAGGAACACAAACCCTTCACACTTGGACACGTCGGTATAATTAAATACACCTTTCAGTAACTTTGCAAGTCCGCCTGAACAAATTCCCCGATTGGATGATTCTTTTTACATTGCTATATTTTATCATTCAAACAATGAGGGCCCATTCACACCACATCCAGATCATCTCCAGACCAGACCAGATTGCTTCCGGACCCAAAGTGCATCCTAATGTATCCCTCTGCTATTTCTGGCCTTTGTTCTCACCAGAGCAGTCTGTTCCAGACCTGAAAAATACTGCACGTCTCATTTTGTCTGGTCTGGAATGCACTGGAAATGGGGGCAGGTTCACACCATTTTGCGGACCAGATCTGGTGTGAACCTGCCCTTAAGCTGAGATAATGCCATCAGGCTGCTTCAGGCAGGAGAAAGCCTTTCCTTAGGTTCCTCAGATCACATAGGCTGTACACTGTAACTTTGTTGCAAGTTACAACGTAAAAAGGCTGCAGCAGGGGCTGATCTGTGCCAAACATTTGTGCCAAGAACTGCACGAGCACCCTAATTCCCATGACCGTGTCCTCTTTGAGCTGGAAGTAGATGGTGACCATGAATGATGCCTGAACAAACACGACTCTATCCTTCTGGAGCAGATGAAGGCATTGTTGGGGGGAGTACTGCGATCTCCGTGAGAGGTGATAAGTACCTAGAAGTGACACATTACCGAGCAAACATTCATATGTTAAAATATATCTGATGTCTTGCAGTCAGGTGGAGGTCTATCATCTCCAAAAAAAAAACAAATGTATTAATAATCCCAATTTTGAACCACAAGGTTCTGGCGTGCAACGTTAGTGATACTGTCCACGCAGGGCAGAAAAAAAAGATCCATTTGGTGCCCCCTTCTCTCTCTCACCCTTTCCATTCCATTGGGCCTCCAGTAGCGAAGCGAAATACCCACCACTTCCAGGTATGGGTAAGCATGTGATTAACTTCCCTTCTATCTATTCCCTTCTTCCCTTCAATCAGTAGGTGTCCTTGATTGGGCCAGGTGTGTCACATGGCAATAGATAAACAGTCCCCAGCCCTATGTGAGGTTTTGTAGCACACACAAGGCTTCCTTTCCTGATCCCGGCAGTAGAACAGAGTCTCAGCGGTCGAAATCCTGGAAATTACTTTGATCATATTACTCAAATATCGCATGACACAAAAATAAATAATATTGGCTTACTAAAAGTAATAGAGAAACTGGAACTTTGCCTACTGAAGGCAGAATCACCAGGTTCTCTTGATAGGACAACCCTACCC
>NW_017306742.1:869185-901400 GCF_000935625.1 Nanorana parkeri
CATGGCTCCATGTGCTTGTGGTAGTCCAAACCCTCTATGAGCTCTGAGCTGTTCATTGTCAGAGCGAGTGTGAGCTTACACAGGGCTAATGACCTCCCCTCCCCCACATACAGTGTTCAGTCATGGCTGGTGGCCGCTTGTGCCCAAGGACTGTGTCCCGGGAAGAAGGTCACCATTCCCCATGCTCAGACATACTGATATCTCAGGCTTCTGTAGACAAGCGGTCCAGTGGAAGAAGATGAATATCATATTGGGAAGGGGTTCGCTATTAGGTGTACCTGTCACTTGGCCCTGAATGGCCCAACCAAAGCAGGAAAAGTTAACACCACGGTGGAAACAAAGTCTGTACTATCACGGGAAGTGGTGATAGTAGCATTGAAGATACCTCAAAAAGTTATGCCATAAAACACATTGGCAACTGTTTACAATTTATGAGAAGACTGAAATGAAACCCAAGCACCATAATTAAAAAATGCAATGCATATCTACCCCCCCCCCCCCGGAACCCTTTAAAAAAAAGACATAAAACCAATCTCTCATGATTCAACCGGAGAGAATCCTAACTCGCCACCCAGGAGATCTCTCCGTCGGCCAAAAGAAGATTCCCTTTAATCACGAGCAGATAGCGGCGCTCAGGAGAACATTCCACAGCCGCGGAGAGCTACGAGGCGGCCATTCCTACATAAAATCCCGGCTTGGCAGGCTTCGGCCCTCCATGGGAACAAATTAAAATTGGCATTCCCAAGACAGGAAAGTCGGGGGAAATGAAAAACACGACTAGGGTTTGGCCAAGCCTTTGAAATCCTGTACTGTGCTACTGATGTCAATTAATGAGAAGCAGCATTGTGCCGTGAGGGCCTGCTCGGAAAAATACATTAACACACGTTAAACACGTTTGCACGAGGAGCAGATTAGGAAGTCTTTCGGGTTCCAAAACAATAAAGCCATTAGGCCGAAGCTTGCAGGCTTTTAACTGAACCCGCTGGCTGGGCCTGAGAGGGGATTGTCGCCGCGGGCCCATTTGCAGGGGGTAAAAGGTAGCCGAGGCAGCTGGATTGTTTAACCCTTTCTACTGCTGGGGAAGACCTTGGCAAATATGGAACTTTTAGTTCAAGCAGGACAGCCAAACCACATGGTTCACGTAGGATCACGCAAAATGTAAATGAAAGGAAGCCCCTAGATCTCCAGTTGCTGCCTTAATGAACCCTTCCATTCCCCAAGCGCATAAACACAGTGGCACCTTCATAACTTTCTCCATCAGCCAATTCAAACACACAACTTACCCCAAAACCTGCAAACTCAGTGCTGTTACTGATATGCAAATATCGACTTTTTAATAAAGTCAACAGCTCCGCTTTCATCATCGTCTCTAACCACTCCCCTAGCCTGACATAAGCAGCGAGCAATGGCACTTGACTGTCACAGGAAGGGTGGAGGTGTGTTTGCTGTGATTATCAACATGTCTCCATGCTGTGACATGGGACAAGGCGAGGGAAAACGATGCTGGCACCCAACAGGCCAACCACTGGGCCTTAGGGGACAGACTGGAGCTTTTCAGTCACAAAATATGTTGTCTGAAGGTGAATGGAGGCAGCTTCTGTAAACACTGGTACAGGAAAGTTTTTGCTTTAAAGCAGTGGTTCTCAACTCGTGGGTCGCGACCCAAAAGTGGGTCGCGACACCCTCTGCAGTGGGTCGCGGCGTCATGTCTGACTAAGTTTAGCCAAGGTTTTTTTTTTTTACTTTTAGAGAGAGCGTAGAAGGGTTAGAACCCATTGGGTTGTATATTGCCGTCTGTGTCCTGCTGAAGAGATTTCCCCTAATTTCCTGTTTCTATGATGTGTGTCAGAGAAGGAAAAAGGGGAAATCTATGCAGCATGGACCAAGACGGAAACAAAAGCAAATAATTTTTGTTTTTGGTAGAGCAAACCTCTGTAATCCCCCGGCATCCCGCATTGAGATCCTCCTCTTCAGACGATCGCTTTGGGGAAATAAATGTGACAGTACAGAGTAGAGGATAAATAAACTCTTAAAATATATCTGTTATTGTTCTGAGTGCAAATAGTCAGAAAAAATAAACTGCGCTACATAAAAACCACATTCTTCCATCATGTTGCTATTGACCTTTCACGGAAAGTCCACCATAACCTGTGTCTTAGTCAGTTTTCCCTTGCATTTCAGGCTAGGCTGGTAAGTGGTCAACCATCGTGGTGATCAATGTTTCTTTCCTTGGTCCTAGGCTTGGGTATAGTCAACCATCGTGGTAATCAGTCTTCCATTCGTTGGTCTTAGGCCCGTTTGTGGTCAACCATCGTGGTGATCAGTCTTCCCTTCCTTGGTAGTAGGCTTGGGTATAGTCAACCATCGTGGCGATCAGTCTTCCCTTCTTTGCTAATAGGCTTGCATATAGTCAACCATTGTGGTGATCAGACTTCGCTTTCTTGGTCCTAGGCTTGGGTATAGTGAACCATCATGGTAATCAGTCTGCCCTTCCTTGGTCCTAGGCTGGTTAAAGGCTACCCACTGTGGTAATCAGTTTTCCCTTCGTTGGTCCTCGGCTTGCATATAATCAACCATTGTGGTGATCATTCTTCCCTTTGTTGGTCCTAGGTTGCTTTATAGTCAACCATCATTGTGATCAGTCTTCCATTCGTTGGTCCTAGCCTGGGTTAAGATCAATCATCGTGGTGATCAGTCTAACCTTTCTTGGTCCTAAGCTTGCGTTTAGTCAACCATCATGGTGATCAGTCTTCCATTCGTTGGTCCTCAGCTGGTTTAAGATCAATCACCGTGGTGATCATTCTTCGCTTTGTTGGTCCTGGGCTGGTTTATGGTCAACCATCGTAGAGGTCAGGCTTCCCTTTGTTGGTCCCAAATTGGTTTATGGTCAATCTTTGTAGTGGTCAAGACAAGTTGATGTATATTTGGGAAATTGCATGATTAGCTCATGGCTCCTCCACAGTTTGTTTAAAAAGCTCAAAAAATCCAGAATCATGTTTTGGAACTTTGTAGCTGCCAGTCTTCCCTTGCAGTCTGCCGGTTATAGTCTGGTTTTGTATGAATTCCAGCATTTGTATGTAACTTTCACATTTTCAGTTCCCTCATAGTATAACCTCCGCACAAGGCTCGGTGCCTTAAAAAAAATCGAACTATGAGTCTGTTGCAATTATATTCAGGACAATAATTCACTAATATGGCACTGTTCTTAGTTCTGGTTATGGTCCAAATTTTACTATTTGTGGGCCAGATTTTGACACCTTCTGAGTTGTAATCTACGTTTGCCCAAAACCCTGAGTTTTCAATAATTGCAAATCTGCAGCTTTCATTAAAACAATGCTGGGTGAGCAAGGTTCCATGAAGGTCTTTGTTCAGGCGCTTCCCATCATTGGGTGACATTGCTCTGTCCCTGACTCCCAACTGGGCTCCAGCGTTGTCACTCGGTCCACTGTTCTCACCATCAGGAAACCCACCTTAAGAAATGCAATGCAGCCATCACTGGAGTGCATGAAGACAGGAAGTGGCTGCAAAGAGTCTTCACAAGATCAGTAGAACTAACATGGAACAAAGCATGATACCCAGTGCTTCAGCAGACTACACTCACCGGCCACTTTATTAGGTACACCTGCTCAATTGCTTGATAACACAAATTGCTAATCAGCCAATTACGTGGCAGCAACTCAATGCATTTCGGCATCTAGACGTGGTGAAGACGACTTGCTGAAATTCAAACCGCGCATCAGAATGGGGAAGAAAGGGGATTTAAGTGACTTTGAACATGACATGGTTGTTGATGCCAGACGGGCTGGTCTGAGTATTTTTCGGAGACTGCTGATCTACTGGGATTTCCATACACAACCATCTCTCGGGTTTACAGAGAATGGCCCGAAAAAGAGAAAATATCCAGGGAGTGGTAGTTGTGTGGATGAAAATGCCTTGTTGATGTCAGAGGAGAATGGGCAGACTAGTTTGAGATGATAGAAAGGCAACAGTAACTCCAATAACCCCTTGTTACATCCGAGGTATGCAGAATACCATCTCTGAACGCACAACACGTCCAACCTTGTATCAGATGGGCTACAGCAGCAGAAGACCACACCGGGTGTCAATCCTGTCAGCTAAGAACAGGAAAAAGGAGGCTACAATTCGCACAGGCTCACCAAAATTGGACAATAGACGATTGGAAAAAGTTGCCTGGTCTGATGAGTCTCCATTTCAGCTGCTACATTCAGATGGTCGGGTCAGAATTTGGCGTAAACAACATGAAAGCATTGATCCATTCCGCCTTGTATCAGCGGTTCAGGCTGGTGGTGGTAGTGGTGGTGTGGGGGATATTTTCTTGGCACACTTTGGGTTGTGATGCCATCATATCAATATGGACCAAAATCTCTGAGGAATGTTTCCAACACCTTGTTGAATCAATGCCATGAAGAATGAAGGCAGTTCTGAAGGCAAAAGGGGGTCCAACCCGGTACTAGCAAGCTGTACCTAATAAAGTGGCCGGTGAGTGTATATGTCTTTCAGTTTGGCCCTTCTTGCTGTGGTGAAGGGTTACTGTTTATTGGAGATTGCATTGCAGCTAAGTTATACGTTCACTTCTACATTCAGCAGAGTTCCTCTTTAGGAATTATTTAAGGAAACAATGCAGCCCCCCCTATCACATCATCAGAATCCCCCCTGAGACAGTCTGGAAAAGGTTTTTAATTGGTAACAATGTAAGCGTCCCTCACAGAACTGGCTCTGTTCATTCACTGTCTCCAGAACAGACGTGTCTAATGTGACAGCTTCTGCTCTATGTCAGTGTGAGAGAGACCAGGAGTGGGAAAAAACTCCTTCCAGCCCCTCCGAGATAACGTGTGTCCTTTAGGGAGCTTTATCGGGCAATTAAAGGGAAATAAAAAGGAAAATCTCAGTGCTCAACGAGGCTCGGAAATATTCCCACACATCAAATGGCTACGGAGCAGACAGAATGTCAAATCTTTTTACAGAACTCCAAACGGCAAAACACGCAACTGAATTGCATAGAGCTGAACTGACTTGTAAATTCACACACCAGCGGGCTCATGCTTTCTGTTGATGGGAGAGGACTAGATCTGACTGAGTTCCCGGGTCTGTACACCTGCTGTGCCCATTATGAGGGGCTCCCACCATCCCTGTGCTGAGTTCCCGGGTCTGTACTCCTGCTGTGCCCATTATGAGGAGCTCCCACCATCCCTGTGCTGAGTTCCCGGGTCTGTACTCCTGCTGTGCCCATTATGAGGAGCTCCCACCATCCCTGTGCTGAGTTCCCGGGTCTGTACTCCTGCTGTGCCCATTATGAGGAGCTCCCACCATCCCTGTGCTGAGTTCCCGGGTCTGTACTCCTGCTGTGCCCATTATGAGGAGCTCCCACCATCCCTGTGCTGAGTTCCCGGGTCTGTACTCCTGCTGTGCCCATTATGAGGAGCTCCCACCATCCCTGTGCTGAGTTCCCGGGTCTGTACTCCTGCTGTGCCCATTATGAGGAGCTCCCACCATCCCTGTGCTGAGTTCCCGGGTCTGTACTCCTGCTGTGCCCATTATGAGGAGCTCCCACCATCCCTGTGCTGAGTTCCCGGGTCTGTACTCCTGCTGTGCCCATTATGAGGAGCTCCCACCATCCCTGTGCTGAGTTCCCGGGTCTGTACACCTGCTGTGCCCATTATGAGGGGCTCCCACCATCCCTGTGCTGAGTTTCTGGGTCTGTACACCTGCTGTGCCCACTATGAGGGGCCCCCACCATCCCCAGGTGACAATAGAAGACTAAGCCTGAATAACATGTATAGAAACAGCCATTTGAAGCCCCCGTGACCCCAGGGTGACAACACAGGATCACAATTGAGAGACAGGGACGGCGCATTATCACCCTACAACAGGAAGTGTCTGAACAAGTATTTCCACGGTAGGATCATTTTAATGAAAGCTGCAGATTTAAAAAACATTGAATATGACTTTTAAAATATTAACATGATTTAAATGGAATCGGGTTTGCATCTACTTTGAGTCCACCTCTAACGACGTCCTTGTCCGTCCGTCCCCCGTCAAGTCTCCCCCTGTGCAGGGCAGTCTGGAAAGACTCCAGCAGCGGTCTCACTCGTTGGCGCAGCAGACGTGGCTAATGTCAGCACTGATCGTGGCTTCCAGACATCAGCTGTAACCCAAACAGACGTCATTCGCATTTTCTATCAAATCGCCGTGCAAATGCCATAGGAATGTTAACGTTTGTAGCAGCCGCTGAAACCATAGAACTCTCAGCAGGCCGCAGCAATTACCGCCCTGATCCGCCATACAGATGTGGACGGGCTAATAGGCCTTTGCGTTGGGGTAATGTACACAATTCCCCGGATGCCGGGGATTAACATACCAGGAGGTCCAGCGAGGCAGAGCCGGTCGGCCACCTGCGAGCGAGACGCGGCTAATATCGTCTCAGCCGAAGCCTCCCCGGCGTTGGCCGAGGACTACGCGATTCTCCCTCGTGGTGTCACCGTATCATGTCTGCCATAACCGTCCAAGTCTAGGCCTACCACACCAGCCAGGAATGAGATTTCTGTAAAGGAACAGTGCGCAGGATGATGATGATGACATAACACATGGCTGGACCAATGGAGCCAACTAGCCAAAGCTCCTTAAAAAAGGCAGTCGGCACCTAACTGTTGTTTTCTCTTGTTGTTGTCAATGGAGAAATGCTGCCGGCTCCCGGATTGGACAGAACAACTCCTGAATTCCAGATTTGTCCACCCCTGACATAAAAAATGGCGTATGTGCTTCTTTCTGAGAAAATTCTCTTTTAAGTACCAGGTACTTTATATCTTTTCATGTTAAGTACAAGCAGGCCCAGCGTTACACTTCCAGGTATGTATTACCCCGCACAGAGGTCACTGCACTACCCCTGGCAATAGCTTTTTCTGTTTTTCTCTCCAGGACAGCGCCATCTTTCTTCAAGCGTCATCCAGCGTCACCATTTACGTCCAGGACTGAGATGTCGCCTCCCGTCATGGAAATCGTCCTGCATGTGCAGTTTTTGGCTGCGCTCACAAATGTATTGGCAAAAAGTTGAACATGGCAATACCCTACACAGTAAATAATGAATCCCTTGTAATTTGTACCCATCATGTTAAAGCCCTGAAGAAGGGGGAGGTTCTTGAACCCGCTTTGGTCGTTTTTTACTGTCATGCATGAACCCTTTCCATTATCAAACATTTTTGGACTCTCATTCTGTCTTGCTTGGTGCTCTCATTGGACTGTATACTGTATATGTTTATGTCCTCAACCCTGGATCCCCTTGTATTAGGGATGCACCGATACTTACCTCCGATACCGGAACTTCCGGTCATGGGGAGATCTGCCCTTCGATCTTCTTTTACCCTCCCTCGTTACTGACTGCAGCATCTAAAACTTCTCTTGTGTTGCACCTCTCCTTTGGGGTCCCTCTCCCTTGCTCTGGAAGACTCTCCTCTAATACTCAAAGCCTGTTCTGAGCTCCACAGCTCTGCTCTTCTCACATTATCACACAACCAACTCAGCTTTTCCCTTCCACTCATCCAATTTATTGGTGGGATTTAGATATGCACCGATACTAGTATCTGTATCGATACCGAGTAGTTGGGCGAGTAATGCTCCGCTACCTACATCTTATATCGGAACTTCCGGTCGGAGGGAGATCTCCCTCTGACTGGCAGTGCCGAGGGATCATGGAGCCGGCTTCCTTTCCAATCAGGAAGTCGGGCGGTGGGTTATGACCCGCCTCTCTGATTGGCTAGGAAGTAGGCTTCACTTGTTGCTAGGCAACCTGGTTTCCTAACCAATCAGGAGGCCGGAAGGCACGTAATGACCCACCTCCCGACTTCGTGATTGATCAGGAAGCCAGGCTGCCTAGGAACAAGTGATGCCGGCTTCCTAGCCAATCAGGAAGCCGGGAGGCGCGTCATGATGTGCCGCCCCCTGCTACCTGATTGGCTAGGAAGCCAGCATCACTTGTTGGTAGGCAGCCTGGCTTCCTAGCCAATCAGAAAGCCAGGAGGCAGGTCATGATGTGCCGCCCGGCTTCCTTCCTAGGCAGCCTGGCTTTCTGACCATTCAGGAAGCCGGACGGCACCTCATGACTCTGCCGCCGGGCTTCCTGATTGGTCAGGAAGCCAGGCAATCCCGGCTTCACAGGCAATAGGAAAGCCGGGCGAAGGTTCATGATCCGCCGCCCGACTTCCTGATAATCTGGACACACGGCACCGGTACGGGTGAGTGCCAAAGAAAAATATATTGGTCCATGTACTCGATACCCAAAAACGGTATCGGTGCATCCCTACCTTGTATGTTGGACATCCCATTTTTGTTGAGTGTAGCCATTGTCCTTCATCACATTCCAAGCAATCTTCTGTATATATGAATCCAGCACCTCACCTGTACTTGGTTCTGGAGCTCTGGGATGACTTTTAATGATACAATGTGGAGCTTTTCTGAAACACGACACTGTCATTCTATATTGTGACCCATCAGGAACTTATGTATACAGTTACCGAACGGTCCACTTTAAGCCAAGCAACCTCTCCGTGGTTCCCAAAGGAGACGAGGCGAGGCTTGCCAACTATCACCGGGTGCCTGTAGGTGTCAAGTAGCGCAATCAAGCTTTGCTCGATTCTCTCGCGGTTCACACGCGGGTCAAATGCCCAGGAAAAACATTTGCTGCGGGCCGGTGAGCTGACAGCGGTAAGGAAGAAGGGGGATACTGTTAACACAGCTGCTCGGCGATATTTTTCTTCCTTCTCTACAGATCTCGGCTGCTTTCTTCTCCCCGGCACAGAACTAGGTGACATCTTTTTTAACCTTTGGCTGCTCACCAGTAGGGGAGGGTGGCCCTGATGTGAGCTGGAATGTGCAACTCTCCCCCTTCCAGAGAAAAACCTCTTAACACAAGCCAGGTTACAGCTGCAGTGTGCCTGAGCAGCGCTCGTATTTTATACAACATCGCCCCGAGGAAAAAGCTTCGGCTCTTACAGAATCCTTTTTTCCTGGTGTCCCGCGGCGGGCCGAACAGCAAGCCACCCTCGCAGGCTTCTAAAGGGCCGATCCACCCTTTTATTTTATTTGTATTTTCTCTGGAAGAGGACTTGTTATATTAAAGCTGAAATGGAATTAAAATTTTGCTCTCCCCCATTCCATTACATACCTTATTTTAGATCTGGGGTCTTTGTGCTTCTCTATGCAATGCAGGAAGATCATGACTGGTGGGAGGAGCCGGCTGGGGGCTGAACATAGGTTCCTATAAACTTCAGAACACTCTGCCTCAGTACTCCTCTCAGGAGCTCTCAGCCCAATGGCAAGCAGTGGGTTGGCTGTTGGGAGGAGTTATGCAAATATCAAGAGCCCTCAGCCATAATGCCACCTGTGGGTTGGCTGTTGGGAGGAGTTATGCAAATATCAAGAGCCCTCAGCCATAATGCCAGCAGTGGGTTGGCTGTTGGGAGGAGTTATGCAAATATCAAGAGCCCTCAGCCATAATGCCAGCAGTGGGTTGGCTGTTGGGAGGAGTTATGCAAATATCGAAAGCCTTCAGCCCTAATGCTAGCAGTGGCCTGGCTGTGGGAGGGGTTATGCAAATATCAAGATACCTCAATCCTAATGCAAGCAGTGGGTTGGCTGTTGGGAGGAGTTATGCACATATCAAGAGACCTCAATCCTAATGCAAGCAGTGGGTTGGCTGTTGGGAGGAGTTATGCAAATACCAAGAGCCCTCAGCCCTAATGCTAGTATTCGGTAGGCTGTTGGGAGGAGTTATGCAAATATCTAAATGCTTTGATGGGTGGATGTCAGTCTGGAGGATTGGGCGTCCCTAGACAGGCTGTATTTGCATGCAGATCACCCCAGGCGACACCCACATGTGATGCCGAGCCTCCACGACCTGAAATCCAATCAATGAATGGGGCGGGCCACGAACAGTGAGGCTGGGCTGCTGGACATCCTCCCGGCAGGAAATGAGGCGGGCTCGATCTGACTTTCTGAGTTTTTTTTATTACATAGAGCTGCTTTTCACCTTTTTGTTTGCTGTTTACCAAGCACTGGCTCAAGCTGTAATTCACACATACAAAGAGCTGCCACTCTGTCCGAGGTTTCAATTACAGAAAGGGAGCTTCAAAGAAGGCTGCATCTACCGTGCTGTCCCTTTAGCTAACCCGTAGTGCTCTGGGAATCTTCTGTTGTATAGTAAAGGTTTATTTTCACATGAAAGAGTTAATAGACAGAGGGAAAAAAGAGCTATAACGCGTCACTTTCATATATCATATAAATACGTATGTACAGGCAAAACGATTTTTTTTTTAGGTAAAATAGGGAGAAATAACCCTTTGTCAGGATTTTTTTGGCTGTCTTAGCCTGGGTTGGGGAGATTCACTCTATCTTTTTGTTCTATTTGTTCTGCTGACAATTCAGCAGCAATGGTAGGGACCCCCCATAATGGGCACAGTAGGTGTACAGACCCGGGAACTCAGCAAAGGGATGGTGGGGACCCCTCATAATGAACACAGCAGGTGTACAGACCCGGGAACTCAGCACAGGGATGGTGGGAGCCCCTCATAATGGGCACAGCGAGTGTACAGACCCAGGAACTCAGCACAGGGATGGTGGGAGCCCCTCATAATGGGCACAACGGGTGAACAGACCCGGGAACTCAGCACAGGGATGGTGGGAGCTCCTCATAATGGGCACAGCAGGTGTACAGACCCAGCACAGGGATGGTGGGAGCTCCTCATAATGGGCACAGCAGGTGTACAGACCCAGGAACGCAGCACAGGGATGGTGGGAGCTCCTCATAATGGGCACAGCAGGTGTACAGACCCAGGAGCTCAGCACAGGGATGGTGGGAGCTCCTCATAATGGGCACAGCAGGTGTACAGACCCCGGAACTCAGCACAGGGATGGTGGGGGCTCCTCATAATGGGCACAGCAGGTGTACAGATCCGGGAACTCAGCACAGGGATGGTGGGAGCTCCTCATAATGGGCACAGCAGGTGTACAGACCCGGGAACTCAGCACAGGGATGGTGGGAGCCCCTCATAATGGGCACATCAGATGCACAGATTTGGGAACTCAGAGCTAAGTCCTCAAGAGATAAAAGAGACTCTTAGTTGGGTTAACGCTGTAGCTTGAAATATCCGTTTTGGGTGAAGTGACTCTGAAGCCCTCATCTCCCATGGAAATGTCAACTATCATCAGAACATATGTGATTTTTTTTTTACAGGACTTTTTGACTTTGTCAATTTGGTGGGATTTGTAAACAGCGCTGATTATTTTAATCAACAGCAGGGCCTGTTTACCAGGCACGGAAAACCGCGGGCCCCTGGGAAACAGAAACATTCTGTCTGAGATGATAACAGGCTGTAATACGCGGAGAGTCCAGGGAGGGGGGCCGGCTAATTGGCACCATCGGCTGGACTCTGGCCCATTCCTCCCTTGCAGCTGTGCGGCCAGATGTCCACTAGGGGGTGCCGGACGTGACAGCTGGTGACACGGGTCGGTGATTAAAGGGCATTATTTATAAAGGGGCAAAAAGCTGTGAACACGTTTTTTTTAGACTTTTTATGCTTTTATATATATTTTTTTACATTTTGCACAGACTAGGAAAGGATTAAAACTAGTCATTCATTTTTTTGCTTTACGTGTCTAATCGGTGGACATTTGGGCTAAAAGTACAATTTAAACAAAACGAACACAACAAAGCCTATTGCATATGGAAAGGTTCTGACACATGCATTAACATTAGGGAAGCATGATACCATTGTTTCAAGACAGAGTATGAGTACCAATACTTTTCCTCAAGTACTTGCTGATACCAACTACCAAAACCTTTTTTTGTGTCATGTGACCATTTTCCTAAAACAATACAGAATAATGCTTTTAGGACAATGGTGGAATGCCAGGGTCCAGTTGCTGCGACCGCTGTGATCCTGGTGGTTCTGCCACTAGTTCTGCCTTGTCTTCAATGCTCACTGAATCCATCCAAGAATTTTTATTTAAAGGACCCTTAACAAGAGCGTCCGATAATTGCACAGACCTGAGTAATGGGATCTGAGATTTCAGGAGTAATATAGGGGAGATATCTTTCCATGTTTGCATTTATGTTGGCACAATCATCATCGTCAGCAGCAATAACACGTATATAATAACCAGGCATACGGGCATACAATGCCGCATGCCATCCTTGTCCGAGAGTAAACAACGGATGATTAGTCTGAGATCAAGGACAGTACCAGAAATGGCTGACACGCCCAGAAAGCAATATTTCACATTCACATGAACGCTTCCAGACATCTTTATCTAGCATAACTTTTGGGCCCCAGAACAATGACACATTGACATCTGATGGTCCCAGAAGAATGACACACTGACATTTTCGGGTCCCAGAGCCGTGATACACTGATACTATGGGGTCCAGAACAATGACTCACTGACAGTTGAAAGGGTCCCAGAACAATGACACTTGAAGGTCCCAAAACAATGACACACGAACAGGTAGGGGTCCAGAACAATGACACACGAACAGGTAGGGGTCCAGAACAATGACACACGAACAGGTAGGGGTCCAGAACAATGACACACCAACACGTAGGGGTCCAGAACAATGACACACCAACACGTAGGGGTCCAGAACAATGACACACCAACACGTAGGGGTCCAGAACAATGTTACACTGACACTTGGGGGTCCAGAACAATGGCACACTGACACTTGGGGGTCCAGAACAATGGAACACTGACACTTGGGGGTCCCAAAACAATGACACATGAACACGTAGGGGTCCAGAACAATGAAACACCAACACGTAGAGGTCCAGAACAATGACACACTGAGACTTGGGGGTCCAGAACAATGACATATTGACACTTGGGGGTCCAGAAGAATGACACATTTACTCTTGCAGGTCCAGAACAATGGCACACTGACAGTTGGGAGTCCAATTAAACACTGACACTTTGGGGTTGAGAACAATGTTACACTGACAGTTGTTGGGATCTCAGAACAATGTTACACTGACACTCGGAAGCTCAGAACAATAACACACTGACACTTGGGGGTCCCAGAACAATAACATACTGGCATTTTGGGGCCCCAGGAGAATAACACACTGTCAATTGGGCTTCCCAGAACAATGACACACTGACACTCAGCATCCAGAACCAGTGACACTAGGGGGTCCAGAACAAAACCAGACTAAAACATGGAGATCCAACAATGATGACACACTGCCACCTAGCAATTCCAAAACAATGCTATACCGACAATTGGAGTCCATAACTATGACTCACAGACACTTGGGGGCCTTCAAACGATGACACTTGGTGGTCCCAGAACAATGACACAGTGGCCCTTGGAAGTCCTAGAACAAAGACACATGAGACTTGAAGGTTCCGAAAAAATGACACACTGCCACTTGGTGGCCCCAGGACATCTATGTATTGACGCTCAGGGACCATAAAAACACACTGAGACTTGGAGGTCCCTACAAAATTCATACTCTATAAACGTTTCCCGACTCTCGCAGTCTTTCCAGCCCAAGCAGGGTTAAGTGCCGCCTGTGTGTTGTGCGCACTGACTGAGAGGCATGTTGGGACAGGATCGATGTAGACATCCCATCTTATTCCTCGCACAGAAGATCAGATGTAATCTACAGATTGGATCTCATGATGGCCTTTGTTGGGGATAAGCCGTTAAATAAACTGTGAGTGAGTGAGCAGCCACTTAATTGTGCCGAGCTGATCTCCGGATGGAGTAAAATAAGCATTCAGCGTGAACTGCAGCCATATATTGGCCAGCAGGAAGATGTTACAGAAGGACACATATGACACACTCATTATTGGTTCTATTATACTAAATTGGTATTAAATAAATAGTTGGACCCGGAATGGTCACATGTGTCTTTTAATTTTTTTTTAAGCATTCCAACAAATTTTGTATGTAAAATCAGTCAGACATCAAAAATGTCAACATTTCCACGACTTTGCATTCCATCAGAAGATGTTTTCTTCTTCATTTTGAAGCCAACCTAAAAATTGAAACGCTTGATCAATCAGATTGATGTGTAAGTAGGTAGCTATTACTGGAGTCAGGAGGAACAGGGCGGCTCCTCACTTTAGAAGGTTGGGGAAGGCAGGTATTGAATATTTGATGCTTGTAGATCCATAATGACTAGAGAGATGGAGGTCACCTGACTTCCTCAACTGCTTTATCATATTTCCATCCAATATACCAACATGCAATAAATACCAAATATTGCTCCAACCTTGTTCCTATCTTACTCTAAACCAATGCCGCAAACTCCATCTTGCAGCCCTTTCCCCAAAGAAAGAATGAATTCCTGCATCACACAGTCATTCACCAGCCAAACAGCAGCATGTTCCCAATTCTCCTGGCCTCCACCAAGCTGCTTATATTCTCAGGTGATCTGGACCCCAAGCTAGTGGGGTCCCATTCTTAACTAACCTTTGCCCAACTATACCGAAGATGCATTCTTCACCCCTAAAACTGGTGCCTTGTGTTCAGCTACTGGGCCCAATACAACAACACCAGATATTTCCATTTCAGGTAGTGCCTGATGGGTCTTCCGGATACCCTATAACAGCCCTTGGGGACTCCAGAGGTGAGGTCCCTCTGTCAACGTTTTTAGCTTGACTCCAATCAAGAGATTTAGGTGATATCACCCATCTTGAGGTGTTCCTACTCCAGCTGCATTCTCCATAACATAAAATGGATTGAGAATCCAACTAGCAGCGTTGGAGCCCCTTGTGGTGGCTGTGCCAGGTATACAGAGCAAGTAAACCAAGTCTCACCAATGGAGCTCCCAAGAGACAGAAGGAACTTCCAGGCGATTTAACTCTCCAGAACCAACCAAAAGTCTAAACATCAGTTCTGGGTGGACTGAAATATCTCTGCACTCTTCTCTGCCTTCTCTCCACCCAACTTACACTGTGCCCCTGTTTTGGTAAAGATGGTTCAGCATGCATTCATTTACCCCGGGCGTTTTAGAATAGAATTGATAATCTGCTACCAGTCTTTTGTGACTTTGATACGGTACCACACAAACGCTTGCTACACAAGCTGAGGGCTATGGGCATAGATGAGGTGGTGTGTACGTGGATAGAGAACTGGCTACGGGAACGTGTCCAGAGGGTATCTGTAAATGGCACCTTTTCAGACTGGGCTAGTGTAATGAGCGGTGTGCCTCAGGGTTCTGTGCTGGGTCCCATATTGTTCAACTTATTTATTAATGACATCGGGGAGGGTGTTAACAGCGATATTTCCGTGTTTGCGGATGACACCAAAATTGGGAGGGTAATAGACACGGACTTAGACATTATAACATTACAGGAGGACCTGGATAAAATAGGGGGAGGGGCATTAATGTGGCAGATGAGGTTTAATGTCGATAAATGCAAAGTAATGCACTTTGGAATTAAAAATAAACAAATGGGTTATACAATTATGGGTATGCCGCTGGGGAAGTCAGAAATGGAGAAGGATTTGGGGGTCATTGTAGACCACAAACTGAAAGGTAGTTTGCAGTGCCAGGCTGCTGTAAACAAAGCTAGCAGGGTCTTGTCCTGTATTAAAAAGGGGATGTATTGCAGGGACAAGTCTATAATTTTGCCACTTTATAGATCATTGGTTCGACCTCATCTGGAGTACGCGGTCCAGTTCTGGTCACCAGTACTAAGAAAAGATGTCCTTGAGTTGGAAAAAGTCCAGCGAAGGGCAACCAAACTAATTAGGGGTATGGAGGACCAGAGCTACGAGACGAGGCTACTAAATTTAAACATGTTCACATTAGAGGTGAGGAGATTAAGGGGGGATATGATCTCCATGTACAAAATGTTTAATGGTGGCAGCAACATTAGCGATAAACTGTTTAAAATTAACTCCGTTACAAAAACTAGAGGCCACCACCTAAAATTGGTGGAAAAAAAATTCCAGCACAAGGGGCGAAGGGGGTTCTTCACAGTAAGATCAGTTAGGGTCTGGAACTCACTGCCACAGACAGTGATTTCAGCAAATAATGTGGAATTGTTCAAGAAACTTTTGGACGATTTCTTAAGGGACCGTAATATACAGGGGTACGGGTAATATACAGGGGTACAGGTAATATACAGGGGTACGGTACTCCTAGAATGAGATCCTAATAGGTTGGACTTGATGGACTAATGTCTTTATTCAACCTCAAATACTATGTAACTATGTAACTATGTAAAGGGCAGCAAAACGGCAAAGTTACTTTTCTTGTTTCTAGTGTATCTGGGCAGTGTTGTACGTCATCAACACTTCAAATGAACCAGTCGGGACATATAATTATGTACGAAAATAACTGACTGCTACAAAGAGACTCAAAGTCAGCCACTGAGGGACACAGCTTGCCCTGACTCACTATGATAGACACAGGACAGACAGACAATCTTCAGCTTAAACCTAAATTACTACATGAACTTGAAGCCAAGTTGAGTTTAGTCCATACTGAGGGGAAAAAAAAAAGTCCTTCTCATCCTATGGAAGACCTATGAAAAGTTTGGTCTTTACCATGTACATTAGACCCGGATCAGTCCAGTCAGTTCTACATGATCCAGAGAAAAAGCCCAAGTTGAGTCCTTGGTGAGACACAGCAAGGCCTACTGTGGACCATGCTAAGTAAAAGTCAAGCTCAGTCTGGGTCAGGACCAGCTCAGTCTAAGAAGACAAGACTCCAACCTAATTCAACCCAACTAGAAATTGGTCACTTGGTCTTTTCCAGGGATTCCCAAAAGGTTTGTTAGCTTTCGGTGAATTATACTCTCAGACAGCGTATCCTAGCTTTGCCCTCTGGCGAGAGGTGAGGAGCTAACATGCAACCAAAGCAACATACACGCGTGTATTCCATAAAGAGATGATGTCAAGCAGGCACTATAGAGGCAGAGCTCTAGGATAGGATAGACAGTAGGATGTAGGACAGGCTCTACGATGGACAGTAAACAAACAAAAAGGGGTCTTGAGAACAGCACTCATAATTCACACAACAGGATGCTAAAGCGCTGACAGGTCTACCAGGAACTTATTACCCTTCCACACCCCTCATTTTGTAGTTGAGGTTAAGGGTGACGCCAAAGGCACGCTAGTGTTCCGGCACTGCATATTTCTATGGCCACCACCATATGTCATGCCAGATACCAATGTTCTTGAGGCTATAGAACAAAAAAACATGGGGATCAATTCAGTGGACAGTAGACCAGTAACTTCCCTCAGGGCGTGCGTGTTTCCTGCCAGTTCCTCAAACTGGTCACATGGAGACAAATGCAATCATTCAGTCTGTTTCGGTGTACACCGTGATCAGCCAGATTCCCCCATACTAGGACATATGGGTCCTCCTCAGTCCAGCTAATGAGACCCTGACAGAACTCTGTTGTCTCGAAGCAGCTAAAGAGGTGCCAGAAGCTGTCGGGTCCAGACCAGAGATGAATATAGTTTTTCTTCTGTGCTAGATGAAAGATTCATCCGAAGTGTCTTTCTAATAATTTAAGTGCAGGGCGGAGGATCCTGTAACGCAGCCATTTCCTCTGCCCTGGCAGGGATGTAAAACCGGAGGACGGCGAGGATAAGATATACAGAGCGTCACTGTCTACCGTAGCTGGACGCCAAAGGCTATTACTCCTGTCCGGCCGCTAGAACGCTCCTTAAAGGGGAAATGGAGCTCAGACTATGTCATGCTCTAGCAAAATAAAAGACACAAAACTACCATATAGCAAAATTAAAGCTGGTCAATATTATAGTCTGTGAGGCTACCGTAGATATAAAATGGTGCTCGTCAGACTTGAGGTCCATTCCTCGGCCATACAGAGTATCATGGGGATGATCGCTGTGCAAACTTTTTCTATAGAACCAAATCATACCTTGGCAACTGACGCACAAGGAAGAAATGAGCAAGGCTGACAACTAGGGATGCACCGATAATAGGAACGCTGCCGATACCGAGTATTTGAGCGAGTACTCCGGATTTCGTCTGACCGGCAGTGCCGTTGTCAGGGTACCATGTACAGGCGTCCTCACACCTCATGCAGGTACCCACGCAGGATGACCAAATTAATATGCCCACACAGGATAGGGTTCTATGCACACAGTTTATTTGCTACACAACAACAAAAGCTACAAACCCCCTCAACTCCCCACAGGTTTAGCAGTGACGTAATAAACCCACCGTTGGGACAAACACACACCTACAGCCAGGGGGAAGCAACAAGGAGGGGTAACAGGCCTGCAGATATATGGCAGGCCTCAGGATAAAAGAAGAGTGGTCAGGTACAAGCCGGGTCGTTAACAGGAGGGCAGCAGCACGGTAAAGGAACAGGATCCAAGAGAGTGGTCGAGTAACAAGCCGGGTCGGTGACAGGTGTGCAGATAGGAAGCAGGGTTTCAGGAAGCAGGGTTTCAGGAAGCAGGGTTTCAGGTTTATGGGAATCAGTCAAGTGCAGGCGACGCAAAAACTGAGCCAGCTTCCTGACTGCAGTTAGGGCCTAAATACCCTCCCAGGAAGCACCAGGTGATGGGATGATCTGTCACAGCTGGGGCACACCCGCAGGTGAGTACTGGAGCTGCAGGTTCCTTACAGTCCCTGGCTGCTGGAGACACCCGCAGGCGAGCACAGGAACTGCAGGACATGGCTCCAGCACCACCTGGGGGTGCTCTGGATCCTGACAGCCGTAGGGGAACTTGGAGCCGGCTTTCCGTGCGATCAGGAAGCTGGGAGGCGGGTCATCACTTACCGCCCCGGGTTCCTGATTGGCTGGGAAGTCGGTTTCCCGGCCGAGCACAATCAAGACGGCCAAACAACATGGAGCCAGCTTCTCGGGCAATCAGATTGCCTGGGAAGCCAGCTCCATGCCAGCGGAAGCACCGGTATCGGTATCGATGAGAACCAAAAGCAAAACATCAGAACTCGTACTTGATACCCTAAAACCAGTATCAGTGCATCCCTACTGACGACACTTCTGGGGGTTTTGAAGCAGCAGAGGCAGGGTTGTCAGCTCGTTACAGGAAGTTAGGAGCTCACTGGATTTCTGGCAGGTCAACATGTATTGTTCTGTTTTGAATCGGTAAAGGGATGAAACATGTGGAACACTTCATACATTGAAATGATATGCTGTGACCTCTGCAACACTTAGTGGTCCCTCCCGCTGCCCCTACTTCACGACAGGACACAGGAGGCCATTGGGAGGAACCATCGAGTGCTGTGGGGGAGACAGTAGATCGACACTGTCTTAGAAGACACTTCCAGGGAGGATTTCACTGCAACCGAGCGGCGTTCAGGACAGGTAACTATTCCCCTTTTTTGAGGAAATTTAGGTTAGTTGATGTAAGTGAATGAACTTCTCTTGATATCTGGGAGTGTCAGTGCTAGCAACAAATCAGATCTCTGCTCTGGTGCACATCTCTTCAAAAGGAACCGGCAAAGAGGAGGAGAGAGTGGAATGATGACCCATCAACCTGCTCCGATCAGCAACCTGAGGGGGTGTGTCCTTGACCAATCTGTGCTGCTGCTCCACCGGAGGTCTAGAATCTGGCTGCCCTGCCTGATGTGGCTGTGTGTAGATCACAAAACCGGCTGTGCAGAACTGCCAACCCTTCAGTTCCTGCGTACGTACGTATTCCAGCTTTCAGCTGCTAGCCCCGGAGTTCATCCTGAAATACGATCGAGCACAGACGCCCTGACTGTGACATCACGTCAGCCCCATTCTGTGATGTCACCGCTTTGAAATCCCCTTATTGCTAAACTCGTAAATATCACATGATCACGCGGTGAGTCATCGGCAGCAGCTGCTGGTGACTGTGCGACACTCGGAGAGCCGAACCCGCGTAAAATGATGCAGATTTTCCCCATGCAAAATAATAATAAAAAAAAAAGGAGTCATTAAACGTCCTCCAGCTTTAGAGGGTGCGGACTGTCTGGCTGGGGTGCAGAACACCCAATTTACGACGATCTGGACGTATGCGAGGACTGCCAACTGGCTGATGTGAAGGTTCGGCGCTCAGGACAAACATGCCAACCTAAAAGTCATGGTACGCATGCACAGATGTGGTCCTTGTAGAATCAAGCTAGGCGGTGATGGGATGCAACATGGCATCGGAAGATGAGGATCAATTGGAGCAATGCTGAAAAACACTTAAAGTGCATGTCCCGTACAATACCTCTCTGCAATATATCCACGTTCATCTGTGAGCTTCTAAAGTCCTCTCTGAGCAAACAAAACTCTGCTTCTGCTACACTGAAATACCAAGGAGTGTTATTGGCCCCATCGGAATTCTCCGCTCCAGGACTACTTAACATAAGAGGGATGTACTCTGTAGTCCACCGGGAGAAACCTCAGCCAGGGCTGACAACGCTGCCTCTGCTGCACTGGAATCCCAAGCAGTGTTGTCAGCCATGCTTGAGGTTTCTCCCGGTGGACTACAGAGTACATCCTCCCAGGAAGTTGGGAGCTCACTGCAGGAAGATGTGAGCTTGCTGGATTTCTGGCAAATCAACACTTGTATTATTGTACTTGCAGCATATTTAAAGGAGAAGTATTGGGAGAGATTGAGAACTGAGCGATCACAAACTGCTGATCGTTCAGTTCACGGTCTTCTCCATGCAGGAGAGAGACTGTCACTCCCCGCAGGGATTCACACCTCCCCTCTCTGTTCCTTCAGCGCTCATTGGAGGGCGCTTGGTGATGATCGGCATTTTTGAAAATTGCTTCTAAATTCCCAATATCTGCCCCGTAATACAAATGCATATTAAAGTGATATTAAAGTCAACAGGTTTTTAGGCTATTTCAATGCTGATGAAATCACTTACAATGGACGCTGCTTCTTGATGTTTAAATGTTTAATTTCCTGAGCACTGGCCCTGGTATCCTGTTTTAGGGTGACTCCTTGCCCTTACAGGGTCCTATGGAGCCATGTATGGGTTTCCTCCGGGTACTCGGGTTTACCCCAAAGACATGCTGGTAGGATAAATCTGTCTAGATTGGTCCTAGTATATATGTGCCATAGGGACCTTAGATTGTAAGACTCCTTGGGGACAGGGACTGATGTGAATGTGTAGTATTTAAATCAGAAATGTCACCAGCAAATCAATGGACGACGTCCAAAATAAAGCGTCTTTTTTTCACGCATATGGTCAGGTCAAAAATGCAACGTTTCGGGGGCCACGCAGGGTCCCCTTCATCCCAGTCATATTAAGACAGTGTGTTATGTTAAAGGGTATGCCCCCCCCCCCAATGTTAGTGTAAGGACTTACCTTAAATCATGCCTCTTTATCCGATCAATTTCTTCCTTTACATCTGTCCCTCCAGCGCTGGTGCGGGTCTCTGATCCAGCACTGACCCCTCTGTCCTCCTCTTCTCTGATGTCCCACGGAGTCTGTGTCCTCCTCTTCTCTCATGTCCCACGGTGTCTGTGCGGGTCTCTGATCCAGCGCTGACCCCTCTGGCCTCCTCTTCATTGATGTCCCACGGTGTCTGTGTGGGTCTCTGATCCAGCGCTGAGCCCCCTGTTCTCCTCTTCTCTCATGTCCCACGGAGTCTGTGAGGGTCTCTGATCCAACGCTGACCCCTCTGTCCTTCTCTTCTCTCATGTCCCACTGTGTCTGTGCGGGTCTCTGATCACGCGCTGATCCCTCTGTACTCCTCTTCTCTCATGTCCCACAGAGTCTGTGAGAGTCTCTGATCCAGCGCTGACCCCTCTGTTCTCCTCTTCTCTGATGTCCCACGGTGTCTGTGCGGGTCTCTGATCCAGCGCTGACCCCTCTGTCCTCCTCTTCTCTGATGTCCCACGGTGTCTGTGAGGGTCTCTGATCCAGCGTTGACCCCTCTGTCCTCCTCTTCTCTGATGTCCCACGGTGTCTGTGTGGGTCTCTGATCCGGCGCTGACCCCTCTGTCCTCCTCTTCTCTCATGTCCCACGGAGTCTGTGAGGGTCTCTGATCCAGCACTGACCCCTCTGTCCTCCTCTTCTCTCATGTCCCACGGAGTCTGTGAGGGTCTCTGATCCAGCACTGACCCCTCTGTCCTCCTCTTCTCTCATGTCCCATGGTGTCTGTGCAGTTGCACGCTGCTCCATGGACTTATCTTGTGTCTCTCCTCGTCTCCCGGCCAAACATCTGAACTGCGCATGAGCCCGTCCCAAGATCTGCGGCCGCCCGAGACTCTTCAGATGTTCGGACGGGAGCGTGCGGTGAAGACGCAGGTAAGTATTAACCTGTTTCAAAAGGGTTTTGTTTTTTTTAAAGTTTTGCTGGCAGTAGATATATGCAAAAAAATTTGAGGGTTTAATAACCATTTAAACCTGATGAAGGGGACCCTGCGTGGCCCTGAAACGTTGCATTCTTGATGTGACAATATGCGTGAATAAAAGACGTTTTATTTTGGATGTTATCCATTGATGTGCTGGGCGCGTACACTGTGATGCGCGGCGCCATCCGCAGTCACTTCAGCACCCATCTTTCAACATTCGGTAAGGAATGCGGCAGTTATCTACAACTATGTCTAGTATGTAAAACGCGTAAATAGTCAGCGCCATATAAACACCAATAATAAATCAAATCGGATGACAATATGGTCATTGCTTAGGAAACACAGCGCTCAGAGCAAAGTGAACCCCACTCAGTCAGGGTTTACATCTACGTGGATGTTGTTTGCTACAAATTCTTTATTATCTGTCCAAAAAAAGGAATTTTCAGCACTCGGAAAACTTCTGTCACCGTTGAGCGAGAAATGCCCAACCGGAGTTATCTTTATATCTGTCACGACAAACATAACACTTGTTCATAACATTAAAAAGCGAGCAGCCAAAAGCCTGCACGCTGCACACCGAACGCCCTTCCCTCGCTCATTCCCCTTAGCCAAGTCGCTCTTTTGAAGCCGGCCATCATCTGGTTTCAGCCTCTCTGGCACAGAAGGGGTTCTGGCAAGCAGCTCGAAAAGATGTTATTATGCCGCCTAATGGGACTGTGTCCATTCACGCTTCATGTTGCAGGGTGAATCACCGAGGGCCTTGCTTTGAACTCTTGCTGAGCTCCCCAGCTTCCTGCTCCCTTCTCATCCTATACAGTAATTACGACTTCAAAGGAGAGAACAAACCTGTCAGGTCATGTACAGTCCCGTAGACTGCCGGGACGGTTGTCTGCGCTGCAGACGTGCACCTGAAAAACAACGCGCTCGGCTGCGCGGCTCTCGGCACGCCGAGAGACGGCAGCTTGCGGGAGTGCTCAGGCAATACAAGGGGAGGCATACCGTCAAAAAGTCTTTACACAAAGAAATAAAAGCTTTGCTACATCCGCACAGAAGAAAAAACAAATCCAACTGCAGCGATTTTAAATTTTAAACACGTAAATCGCAAATACGATTCTAAGTCGTCACCGGGTCTGCCACTCACAAGTTCGGTTGACCACCACCGATAACCTGACAGCTTCCACAATTGAAAGGTGGAGTTAAAACGGAATCAAAATGAGAAAAGAAAAAAAAACACCAATTGCGCCGAAAGTGACCGGGTTTCCGTTCCGTAACTTTCCAATTCCAACCCAAAAATGGGTAGGAAACACCCCCCCCCCCCCCCCCCCCACGAAGCCGATGTGTTTAAATAATCCAGAGCTGTCTTGCTCATTTTCTCTTCAACAAACTAATGAAATTTGAGTTTCAAACGAAGAATATAAATCCCTAAATGGTCCTTAAAACAAACAATTTCTGCGATTTCTGTTAAAAACGCTTTTAGTTACCGACCGCAAGTTGCACTTTTGTAAGCAATTCACCGACGGCACAACAGGACGGGGAAGGGAAGGTGTGCTTGAAGGAACCAAAGGGCCCCCTACTTAATCAGGGTGACGCACAGCACATCCTAACGGGGAGATCCTTCCAGCCGTAGGAAATGATCGCATTTGTTGATCAAACGCGATCATTTGTAGGGAAGTATTCTGGAAAATTAATTGTAAGTGATAAGTCTTTTTTTGGATTGGCCGTAAGTGGACGTTTGGGTATTGATCACCAATCTAGTCGTCAACACAGAAAGACCCAGATAATAGCACGCCCTCCCTTAGCTTCCTGTTGGCTTTGAGTGGGTACCGACAGGGCTCTGTGCTTCCTATTCATTGAGGAGAGAGTATAACCAGACAGGTTATGGTGGGGTGGACTAAAAGGAACCAAATAACCCACCTCAAAGCCAAGTGCCAAGCACAATAGAGCCTTCTGAAGACTGAACTTCTCCAGATATCTCATTTACATCCCAAATCCCCAAATTAAGGGGTTTTTATATCCGACCCACCCCTGCCCTAGAACGAATTATAGGACTGACCCTTTGGTACTTACCTAGGTTGACAAAACTCATGACCATGTCGGCATCATTGAGGAAGTTGCTGTCTTGCTGGATGGCCAGCGGCGGACCCTGCGTGGTGAAGATGGGCTTATACGGGTACGAGAACCCCTCAGCTTCTTCCTCCTCCACCGTCATGGCGTTGTACAAATCCAGCATGAACATGGGGGCCGAGTTCTGCTTCCCGTACAAGTGCGGCCGCGGTCTGTGCGGCAGCCCCAAGATGGACAGTATCTCCCTCTGCATCTCCCGGCGCTCCTGGCTGCGCAGCCTTCTTTGGATGAAGCTGGAGTGGACCTCATTGTCCAAGGTGAAGTCGGCCAGGATGGACCTCAGCAGCAGGTAGCCGTAAAGCAGCGCGGACGTGGTCTTGGTCTTTAGAAAAACATTCATTTCCCCTGGATGCGTAGGGCGAAGCTCGGAGCACCTGCAGTTCTATCCGAAGGGGAGCTCATAAAGAGAGGACCATGAAGCCAAAGCGGAGCATGGACTTGGAGAGCGGACCCTGTCCGGGGCTTGCTGGTGGCTTCCTGAGCATCAGCTAAAGCCGGCCATCTCGGCAGACTTTTTTTGGCAGGGTGTCCGAGTAATGCAGGAGTGGTAAAAGCTCCGCCGTTTGCCTCCTTCAGAACCCAACGAGTCTGCCCTGTTCCTTTGCAAAGTGTAACTGGTGGTTTGTGAATGCAGAGGCAGCAGGAGGCTGAATGTGATGGGAGGGGAATCTGGGAGGAGGGAGTAAGAGCAAAGAAAGAAAGTTTGGTGCACTGCAAGATACCACCAGGTTGCTTTTCTGGATGTTCAGAACACTAAAGCTGTAAAGAAAAAAAAAAAGTAAGGATAGGCAGAGTCCTAATGATTAATTTAAAGTAAACAGATTAGGGATGATCTGCGTCTCCTCTGCTTGTCTAAGGTCAGCGCTGCTGCTGCTTGCTAATGGGAAGGCAGCAATTAACATCGCTTTCATCTGCTGCAAGAATAGGAGGTGGTTGTCTGAGCGGCGGGCAGAACAAGAGAAGCAGCTCCAGTCCAGGGCGGATGGTGCCCCCATGCTGTGCTCACAGATAAGGTCATGGGTACAACAGATTAAACAACGCAGCCTTACCCAGGACAATCCCAGGCAGGACCAGACCAGCATAGGTGACTGTCGTAACATTCGCGGTCCGAAAAAATCACTCATAAGAAGGAAAAAAGGTAAAAGAAATTGTCGTTTGCAGATTTCTTGAGAAACAATTGAGCAATGGGGGGGAGGGGGGGGGGCAGTACAATATAAAAGACATGCGTTGCTGTTCAAAGCTAAAACAATTGGGAAACACTTACAGATCACTCGATTGTTGTAGCAGTCACATCAAATTATCACCAAATAATCGCTACCCATGTACCTTGTAAACGAAACCTTCCCCCCTGGAACTGACCCTCCCTGTAATCCTAATAATAACACTCCCCCTCAGTCTGTAACCCTAACACTGACCCTATGTGTATCACCAACGTTCCCATAACCCCAACAATAGAGCTGGCTTCTACACCGAGCAAATCTCAGACAGATTGATGGACCAGCCGAAATTTGCTCAGTGGGTGGCCCTGTCGTCAGGCTTCTGCCCAACGCCCTTCCATCAGGACACTGGAATTCTCAGCTGAGCAGTGACTGCAGCCACTTAGCATTAGCTGCAGTCACTGTTCCCGTATTCTGATAGCGGTACACCTGCCGGCTGGCACAATCAAATAGCCCAGTTGGGCGTTCATCCATCCATGCTGTTTAGTGTGCAGGGAGGGATCTGTCCAGCAGTCTGAACAAAAAGAAATCTAACATTGTATGTCCAGCTTAACCCTCCCTGGAATCCCAACACTAACCCTCCCTGTATTCCCAACACTAACCTTCCCTGTAACCCCAAACACTAACCCTCCCTGTATTCCCAACACTAACCTTCCCTGTAACCCCAAACACTAACCCTCCCTGTATTCCCAACACTAACCTTCCCTGTACCCCTGACATAAATCCTCCCTGAATTCCCAACACTAACCTTCCGGATCTGTCCAGCAGTCTGAACAAAAAGAAATCTAACATTGTATGTCCAGCTTAACCCTCCCTGGAATCCCAACACTAACCTTCCGGATCTGTCCAGCAGTCTGAACAAAAAGAAATCTAACATTGTATGTCCAGCTTAACCCTCCCTGGAATCCCAACACTAACCTTCCGGATCTGTCCAGCAGTCTGAACAAAAAGAAATCTAACATTGTATGTCCAGCTTAACCCTCCCTGGAATCCCAACACTAACCTTCCGGATCTGTCCAGCAGTCTGAACAAAAAGAAATCTAACATTGTATGTCCAGCTTAACCCTCCCTGGAATCCCAACACTAACCTTCCGGATCTGTCCAGCAGTCTGAACAAAAAGAAATCTAACATTGTATGTCCAGCTTAACCCTCCCTGGAATCCCAACACTAACCTTCCGGATCTGTCCAGCAGTCTGAACAAAAAGAAATCTAACATTGTATGTCCAGCTTAACCCTCCCTGGAATCCCAACACTAACCTTCCGGATCTGTCCAGCAGTCTGAACAAAAAGAAATCTAACATTGTATGTCCAGCTTAACCCTCCCTGGAATCCCAACACTAACCTTCCGGATCTGTCCAGCAGTCTGAACAAAAAGAAATCTAACATTGTATGTCCAGCTTAACCCTCCCTGGAATCCCAACACTAACCTTCCGGATCTGTCCAGCAGTCTGAACAAAAAGAAATCTAACATTGTATGTCCAGCTTAACCCTCCCTGGAATCCCAACACTAACCTTCCGGATCTGTCCAGCAGTCTGAACAAAAAGAAATCTAACATTGTATGTCCAGCTTAACCCTCCCTGGAATCCCAACACTAACCTTCCGGATCTGTCCAGCAGTCTGAACAAAAAGAAATCTAACATTGTATGTCCAGCTTAACCCTCCCTGGAATCCCAACACTAACCTTCCGGATCTGTCCAGCAGTCTGAACAAAAAGAAATCTAACATTGTATGTCCAGCTTAACCCTCCCTGGAATCCCAACACTAACCTTCCGGATCTGTCCAGCAGTCTGAACAAAAAGAAATCTAACATTGTATGTCCAGCTTAACCCTCCCTGGAATCCCAACACTAACCTTCCGGATCTGTCCAGCAGTCTGAACAAAAAGAAATCTAACATTGTATGTCCAGCTTAACCCTCCCTGGAATCCCAACACTAACCTTCCGGATCTGTCCAGCAGTCTGAACAAAAAGAAATCTAACATTGTATGTCCAGCTTAACCCTCCCTGGAATCCCAACACTAACCTTCCGGATCTGTCCAGCAGTCTGAACAAAAAGAAATCTAACATTGTATGTCCAGCTTAACCCTCCCTGGAATCCCAACACTAACCTTCCGGATCTGTCCAGCAGTCTGAACAAAAAGAAATCTAACATTGTATGTCCAGCTTAACCCTCCCTGGAATCCCAACACTAACCTTCCGGATCTGTCCAGCAGTCTGAACAAAAAGAAATCTAACATTGTATGTCCAGCTTAACCCTCCCTGGAATCCCAACACTAACCTTCCGGATCTGTCCAGCAGTCTGAACAAAAAGAAATCTAACATTGTATGTCCAGCTTAACCCTCCCTGGAATCCCAACACTAACCTTCCGGATCTGTCCAGCAGTCTGAACAAAAAGAAATCTAACATTGTATGTCCAGCTTAACCCTCCCTGGAATCCCAACACTAACCTTCCGGATCTGTCCAGCAGTCTGAACAAAAAGAAATCTAACATTGTATGTCCAGCTTAACCCTCCCTGGAATCCCAACACTAACCTTCCGGATCTGTCCAGCAGTCTGAACAAAAAGAAATCTAACATTGTATGTCCAGCTTAACCCTCCCTGGAATCCCAACACTAACCTTCCGGATCTGTCCAGCAGTCTGAACAAAAAGAAATCTAACATTGTATGTCCAGCTTAACCCTCCCTGGAATCCCAACACTAACCTTCCGGATCTGTCCAGCAGTCTGAACAAAAAGAAATCTAACATTGTATGTCCAGCTTAACCCTCCCTGGAATCCCAACACTAACCTTCCGGATCTGTCCAGCAGTCTGAACAAAAAGAAATCTAACATTGTATGTCCAGCTTAACCCTCCCTGGAATCCCAACACTAACCTTCCGGATCTGTCCAGCAGTCTGAACAAAAAGAAATCTAACATTGTATGTCCAGCTTAACCCTCCCTGGAATCCCAACACTAACCTTCCGGATCTGTCCAGCAGTCTGAACAAAAAGAAATCTAACATTGTATGTCCAGCTTAACCCTCCCTGGAATCCCAACACTAACCTTCCGGATCTGTCCAGCAGTCTGAACAAAAAGAAATCTAACATTGTATGTCCAGCTTAACCCTCCCTGGAATCCCAACACTAACCTTCCGGATCTGTCCAGCAGTCTGAACAAAAAGAAATCTAACATTGTATGTCCAGCTTAACCCTCCCTGGAATCCCAACACTAACCTTCCGGATCTGTCCAGCAGTCTGAACAAAAAGAAATCTAACATTGTATGTCCAGCTTAACCCTCCCTGGAATCCCAACACTAACCTTCCGGATCTGTCCAGCAGTCTGAACAAAAAGAAATCTAACATTGTATGTCCAGCTTAACCCTCCCTGGAATCCCAACACTAACCTTCCGGATCTGTCCAGCAGTCTGAACAAAAAGAAATCTAACATTGTATGTCCAGCTTAACCCTCCCTGGAATCCCAACACTAACCTTCCGGATCTGTCCAGCAGTCTGAACAAAAAGAAATCTAACATTGTATGTCCAGCTTAACCCTCCCTGGAATCCCAACACTAACCTTCCCTGTAACCCCAACACTGACCCTCCCTGTAACCCCAAAATGAACCCCCCCCCGTAACCCCAACACTAACCCTCCCTGTAATCCTCACCCTAACCATGCATTTAGTCTTCACACAAATCCTCCCTGGAATCCCAACACTAACCTTCCCTGTAAAAAATACTTGTTCGTCTGCCAGAAATCCAGTGAGCTCCTAGATACCTGGGTCTACAGCACTGAAACCCCAAGAAGTGTTGTCAGATCTTCCTAGTTATCCCGTGCAGGACTAGGGTAGGTGTTCTGTAGTCCAGCAGGGGAAAGCTAGGTGTTCTGTAGTCCAGCAGGGGATAGCTATGTGTTCTGTAGTCAAGCAGGGGATAGCTATGTGTTATGTACTCCAGCAGGGGATAACTAGGTGTTCTGTAGCCCAGCAGGGGATAGCTATGTATTCTGTAGTCAAGCAGGGGATAACTATGTATTCTGTAGTCAAGCAGGGGATAGCTATGTGTTCTGTAGTCAAGCATGGGATAGCTATGTGTTCTGTAGCCCAGCAGGGGATAGCTATGTATTCTGTAGTCCAGCAGGGGATAGCTATGTGTTCTGTAGTCAAGCATGGGATAGCTATGTGTTCTGTAGCCCAGCAGGGGATAGCTATGTATTCTGTAGTCCAGCAGGGGATAGCTATGTGTTCCGTAGTCCATCAGGGGGATTGTTATGTGTTCTGTAGTTCAGCAGGGGATAGCTATGTGTTCTGTAGTTCATCAGGGGGATTGTTATGTCTTCTGTAGTTCAGCAGGGGATAGCTATGTGTTCTGTAGCCCAGCAGGGGATAGCTATGTTTTCTGTAGCCCAGCAGGGGATAGCTATGTGTTCTGTAGCCCAGCAGGGGATAGCTATGTTTTCTGTAGCCCAGCAGGGGATAGCTATGTTTTCTGTAGCCCAGCAGGGGATAGCTATGTGTTCCGTAGTCCATCAGGGGGATTGTTATGTGTTCTGTAGTTCAGCAGGGGATAGCTATGTGTTCTGTAGTTCATCAGGGGGATTGTTATGTCTTCTGTAGTTCAGCAGGGGATAGCTATGTGTTCTGTAGTCCAGCATGGGATAGCTAGGTGTGCTGTAGCCCAGCAGGGGATAGCTAGGTGTGCTGTAGTCCAGCAGGGAAGAACTGAGCAGGGCTAAAGGATTTTAGTATAGCAAAATTGTCAGCTCACTACAGGAAGTAAGGAGCTCACTGGATTTCTGGCAGATCAGCAAGTAGTTTTCTGTACATTAGGAATTTTAAAAAGACAAAAGAGGTCCCTATTCTGACTTCCCCCAGTGTCGCTTGACCTAAGCGTGGCCTTATGGAGGTGTTCTCAAGAAGTATATGCTGGTATTGGTACACAGGCCCAGCGCCCATAGTTATTGGACCATTGTTGGAAGATCTCCCTTCTGGTGCCTATACAAATTACCGGACGCTGAAGAATGATGTGCTGTTGTTTCATTCAAAATCTGACCCAAAACTGTGTGCATCATTTTGTTTTTAAGAAAGCATTAAGAGGTGGATGCACACATTTAATCAGGGGTATCTGACCGTACTGCCTTTGCCCGTGGCATCTGATTGGCTTGTCACTTTGATTTTTAACCTGTTCTCTTTCACTTAGCGAAGCTTGTTATTTGATAATGACAAAACACAGATGGTCCTCATTTCAGACCCTAAATGGGGCCTTAGGTGGAATCTTCATTGGTCCAATTTTCATCTTAAAGGAGACCTAGGGGATTAAGGCTTTTCCCCATAGTTCTCCTTAGGGTAACGGGAGGACACAAACTAGCGTCCTCCCGTCACCATAGGCTCAGTATACCGCGAGTTGTAGCTCACTATAGACTGAGACGCCGCAGCTGAAGCGGATCCCGACAATTGTGCCGGGATCAGCCCAGCTGCGTGACTGACAGCTGGCTCTGCCTATCTAGAGGCAGAGCCAGCTGTACCCGCCCCCTCCCTGTCCGTTCCGCCAGTCAGCGCTGGAAGATCGGAGCTGGGAGGAGGGAATCCCTGCAGGGAGCCGTGAAAGGATTGAGAGGTGAGCGAACGCCGGTATGTGTTCTCTCACCTCCCGATCTACTGAGCCGACCTGTGACAGTCTCATTGTCACAGGTCGGCTAGAACTATGAGGTGAGTGAAAAGCACTCGCCTCATAGTTCTCCTTTAAGGTGAAACTGTGAAGAGAATCAAAAACGTCCCCTCCTGCTCAGCAATATCCTTCATCTCTATGATTTATTTTTCTCCATATATATATATAGGCAACTGTGCGTGTATTGGGGAGATATATTGCATTCTTCTGTTATTGTGCTGGCTGGACATGTCAAGCTATTTCAAATAAACCATCCAACAAAAGATCATTCCCTACACAATAAAGATCTTAAAGAACCAATCAGCTGTGACAACGCTCCCTCCAGCCTGTCTCCTCCTCTGCAGTGATGTTATGTCTCTGGGTGTCCTCACATCCTATACACTAAGGGACCTTAGACAGGGGAAGAGAGGCTCCAGGGATTGGTCTAAGAACAAGCCGTCTCTGATGATCGGGTGAGTACAACTTTTTCATTTTCCTCCCTAGACCAAAACGAGCAGTTAACCCTTGAGGTGCGGGGGTAGCCTCACCGCAATGGCTAATAGAGACCTGCTTTCAGATAGAAAACAGACATACAGAAGTAAACAAAATGTCCAGCCAATGTCAAAACGGCATCAATGTCACCTGTAATGTAACGTCTGGGGTCGCCCTAGGCTCGTTCTGTACAATAGACAGCGGCAGATGACCGCCCTCTGACACCAACAGCAGTGATGTCAGAGCGCTAGTCTCGGTGAGACGCTGCCTCTGCCGTTCATCTTTAAGCGAAGCGTGGCGATCGGAATAGGTTACCCCTCTGAGCTATGGTTCCCCTTAAGAACAGAAAGCAGGCTTCATAAGCTCATGAGGGGGGTTCCTCATGTCAAGAAGGACCTTGATGTAAAAGGGAGACTCTGGGAGGGCTTTCGATGTGAAGGTGGGGACTCCAATGTGAAGAGGGGCACC
>NW_017306742.1:901414-907437 GCF_000935625.1 Nanorana parkeri
CAATGGCTGAGCCTTGCTAGCAGGAGAATCAATTGATTAGGTAGGGTTGCCTTTGGTAATTGCTGACCGACACTGCCAACCCAACATAGCCCCCCGTCCCGCCGTAACCCACCCCCACCTTCGTTCCCCTGTCCATAGTGCCAACCACACATGGCACCATCTTCCGTACGACGCATGGTCCGGCCAGCATGTAACATCTGCAGGCTGCTAAAAAGCAATTGGAAGCCAATCCACTATCACCTGGAGTAATCTGTCACATTCCAGACAGGAGCCTCTAATTGATATGCAAAGCTGCATTTCCTTTGTTAAATTGTCTGCGGCTCCACCCTGGGCTCTCTGCCTGCCGTGCATCTCGTCTGAAAGCAGCGAGAGGGTCCAGCATGGGAGGTATTAGCTTCAGAGCCAGAATTGGTGTTGTCATATGTATTTTGATCGCACCGGACCGCACTGCAGGCACAATGTCCCCTGCGATCCCGTGCGGGCGATCGCACTGCGGCCGCACGGGCGTGGCTACGATGCCATTCACTTCAATGGTCCGCCACGCCCCCTCCAGCCCGGGAAAAATGTGAGCCGGCCACAATGCAGGCAGTGCGTTCAGGTCCCATTCTGACCGGAACGCACTGCCCTATGGTGTGAACAAACCCTAAAGGTGCCCATGCACTCTACGGTAGTCCCAATATTCAAAAAGGGGGCAAGGTGCCAACCTGGGAACTATAGGCCGGTCAAGCCCCGCTGAGGGGCGGGCCTCCGATGACTGCAATGCCGAACGGGCAGTGTGCGCGTGCGGCATTGATCTTACGATCATGCTAAAAATCACGCCTTCCATACACTGCACGATTCTTGTACGATCGCGGGATTTCCCACGATTCTCGTGCAGTGTATGGGCACCTTTAAGCTGCCCATACACCTTGCGATCATCAAAACTTTTCCCCAATTATCGCAAGGTTCAATCAACAACAAAAAAAAACACGGGGAAGAATTGCGGTAATCGACCGCTTGTATTTTCGTTTGCGCATGAGCAGTATTAATTGTACAAATTTTGACGTACATAGACGCCACCAACCTTGCGAAAATCGTACGATCGACCGAAGTTTTCTAACCTACTGGATAGTGAAAAGTTGATGGATTGTACAGTCTTTGCGGTTGTACACTGCCCATCAACCGTACGAATATCGGCCGATAATGGTAAGGTGTATGGGCACCTTAACTTTTGAGGTTTTCTCTCGTTGCTGTCAATGTAGCTGCTGGCTCCTGGATTGCAGTACATTCAATTCTCCCGGACCATCTCACAGAGCAAATCCTCCCTCTGCAGACAGCCACCAATCCATGACCACCTCACCCGTGCTTAAAGCACCCATCATGTCCCCCAACCGCGCTACCACTTTGCTGATATACATCCCTCCCCAACCACCTTACTGCTGCCATCCATCCCTCCCTGGTTGGTTGACCCCAAGCCCCGTTCAAGTGACATCCTTCATGCCACAGCAGCCCCCTTCCCTTCCACTGATGACATCCAAACCCTCCCTGGCTGTCTCACCTCCATTGACATTCATCCCTCCCTGTGCAGCTGTGCGCCCCCTCCACTTACATCTAACTCTCTCAAGCCCCTCAACACTCTCTGTGCTGACATCCCCCCCTGGATATGAGTAGAGGTGAGTCAGCCAGTGAGTGTGAAACGTGGAGAGGAATATAAATAAAAGCTAAATTCCTATGCTGGATGCTATCAGTACAGGTATTAAAGCAGAACTCCGGGCAGATATGACAGACACAAATGATGTAATCATTAATAAATCATGAAGTGCCCTTAATAAATGTAAGTCGTGTATATTATTATTATTATTCAGGATTTATATAGCGCCAACAGTTTGCGCAGCGCTTTAATACTTCAATCTGACTTGGAATCAGTCTCTTTCGGGCTAATTTGCAGTCCGTACAGCAGAACTCAGAAGACGGGAGGAAGAAGCAGCACAAGGAGTCATCCAAGTGTTCTGCAGTACAAGGTGCATGCTGGTAGAAGGAAAAAAAGCAGAGTGTCAGAGAGACTCAGTCTGCCGCTTCTCCTTTCACTGCCCAGTCACAGGGTGAGGAGAAGTAATTTGGGAAACTGCAGAAGAGAAAGATCAGGTCTTCTACCTTGCCAGACAGGACTGTGAAGTGAGGCAGAGCCGTGTAAATCTCAGGACTGGTGGGACCGAAATGCAAAGCCTTTGACTGGTAAAACATCTTTCATATATTTATTTCATCGATGTACAGGCAGTGCCCGGGTTACGAACAAGACAGGGTCTGTAGGTTGGAACAGGTACATTTTTTTATAGCATTTTGGATAGCATAGGGCAGGGCAACCCCCTGTAATGTTTGTGTTGCTGTGTGTGCCCCCGTTCAGAAGATTTTACCTCACTTTGCTGCCCCTGTGACAATTGGATTTTGAACATGTTGGGTTGTCGTGGAAACAAGGATTGGTGATAAAGCTTCGGTGGAGACACCTTTTCCCCATGATAACTCTTACAGGAGTGAATGTCCCTTCCTAGGGGTGGATTTCCTCTCACTTCCTGTTGTCTCAAGGACAGGAAGTGAGATTAAATCTTTCTAATGAGGATACAGACATCAGTAAAAACCTCACAGTGACCCGGAAGAAGAGGCGGGCACCCCTAGTCTGCACGTCTAACAAGAGCCAACTTCCTGTAATGTACGTACAGTACTACGAACCAGACCCAAAAAGGCGGGTACTCCTCGTCTGCACGTCTAACAAGTGCCAACTTCCTGTAATGTACGTACAGTACAACGAACCGGACCCAAAAATAGCATTACAACGACTGAAATGCTGCGCGGTACACTTTGGCTGCAGCCTGGGACCCCCTGCTGTACAGTAATAGCGTCCGTTTGTAAGTAGGGGTCGTATGTAAGACGGATGCTTGTAACTCGGGGACTTGCCTGTATTTCGTTTTCCCTGGAGTCCAACTTTAACTCCATACCGGTACTAGAATACAATAGTTTTCACTATAGCGGCCCTTTAAATACCGGCTCTCCTCCAGAGACAGGACAGTGCAGCTGAGAAAAGCCTGAAGGCAGTTTTATAGAAGCAACATAGCAGCCCTGACAACTGATCTATTGCACTGTGCCTGATATCAGACAGGGTCTGACTTCTCAAACACTGCAGTGTTCTCCTGTAGAAGTCATGAGCCAAGTGCTATAAATCACGCAACTGGAAACTGGGGAGCGCTCCCTTAAGGCACCTGCGTGTACGCACTGCAGCGAATGCCGCCTGATCCAAGCCGTGTTGAATATCTCAGGCATCTGGCCGTGCCTATAGAAAGCAGCAGTCAGAATGGCAGTGGGGAATTTGCAGATCCTTGCTGTGATGCAACACTCTCTTATCTGACAATAACTCAGAAGATAAGGAGTGTTGGAGCAAACATTCCTCTAATCCAGACAGCTGGGAGACAAACTGCAGAGCTCAGCTTCACTCCACATTTCTCTTACAGGAGAGGCCTAGAACTGAACCCAGATCTCCTAAAACTTGGCCATAGACCAAGGGTAGGCAACTTTGGCATGCCAGCTCTGGTGAAACTACAAATCCCGTCATTCCTCTGGTAATCAAGCCAGTGGCTGTCAGAGTCTTGCAATGCCTCACGGGACTTGCAGTTGCACAAGAACTGGAGTGCTGAGGTTGCCTACCCCTGCCATAGACAGTCAGATTGTGCCCCGGGCACCTGTGTCTGCGGCTTGTTTTAGTTTGGAGCGAGTTGGGGGAATAGTCCTGACTTTGGAGAGAGGCCGGGTGGAATGGCTCTGTAGACATCTATGGCACGCGGTTATCAGCCTGAGAAAATAAAAACAGCTGGACATGGCTTTCTTTTAAAAATATGGGACACGCTGCTCCCAAGCCCTGAAACAGGTCATCCTTATGGAAGATCGGTTTCTGAATGCCAGCGGGGTTTGTCTTAAGCTCCACAGACCGCACAAATCCAAAACTGCATGACAATTCTTTTTTCTTATGCTATGTAGCATAGTACGGTACTTCTTGCAGTGCCCATGTTGCTTCCTGCTGACGTGGGTGCTGCCTATTGGTCCATCACAGGGACCTCAGAAGGTCCTGAAGGAGTCCTAACAGGGTCCTCAAGACTTCTATCAGTGACATCAAGAGAAGTAGCAACAAGACCATTTGGCTGGCCTGAAGTGCAGTTGCCGATCACCAGAGGTGCCACTGAGATTTCTTTCCCTATAGTCGGGTTTTAACCCTTTCCCGCTCTGTTTAAAGCTTTGCCCAGAGTTGGACTTAAAGCTTACAAGCACTGGAACGGCATGGCATGACGGCTCAATACAGGTGCCTTTTCATTTCAGCCGAGCACCAGTTACAAAGAAGGAATCATTTGCTCCTGACAGCCCGTCGCTGGTTGTCATGTTCTCCAGGCTGGTTACATCAAATTCCGCCTCACAATCCATCCCGCGTAGCTTGGCAGATGGTCTCTCCCAGCGCTCCAGCCTCATTTGCATACCTGGCCGCGCGCCTATCAATGGAAGCCGTCCAACTGGCTGATAACATCGCGCACCATATGTTCGAAACGACTGTTTAACTAAAATGAACTTCAACAGCAAAAAACACCGAGCCCCGGCGATGGAAGCAATTTAACAATTGCTTCCAAAATCAGTTTGCATGAGGAGAGAAAATGTTTTTGCATTACCAGCTCCATAAATTAGAGAAAAGGGGGGGGGGGGAATGAAATCTGGCAAGAAATTGTTACCATGCGCAGCCTGGGCCGTTCGTGACCAGTCAGAGAAGTTTTATGTGCTTAGCGAGATCCTGATTTTTACTACGTGGGACACAAGGTAATAGATACCCATCAGATGTTCAGATTTCCCCCTCACGCTGAGGCCGAAAGAAACACAAAAGGATATAGCATTAACGTTACCTTGCCGACGCCGCGGGTCCCTGCCCATTGCCATTACATGGATTCCATAATATTATTATTATTATACAGGATTTATAGAGCAAAATAAAAACAATGAAGCGCCACGGACGATCAATCCCCAGTGGGAAATCCTCTCAGGATTTATAGAGCGCCAAAAGTTTGCACAGCACTTTACAATATAAGGAAGACATTACAATCACAATACAATTCAAGACAAGATGGTAAGGAGGGCCCTGCCCCTGAGGCCTTACAATCTAAAAGATATGCATGCAAGTGATCTTATTACAGATGTGACCTTTAACCTGATGTCATTTCATTTGTAAAAACAATGTGTATGATAAACAATTGTCTTTTGTTCATAAAATGCTTTTAATGCCTTTTTTTTTTCACTCGACTCAATGCTGCAGATCTCCTCCAGCCTCTTCCTGTCTACATGCGCACACTCCAGCGATGGCTGCACGTTATTGCTCCGGACTGGCTACCTGGCTCCTGGGATTTGTCCAGCCCTGCTCCCGCACATTCCTACTGGCCCACCACTATGATTGCCAGCTTCACTGGCCAATAAAAATGCACAGGAGGCCAGAAGGGGTGGGCAAGCGCAACAGCACTGACACAACGTGCCGAATCTTTGTCTGTCAGAGCGGCCTGGCCTTTGGCCAGGGCAGGACGATTTGGGGGGCAGCTGGAGGCTGCTTCCTCCGACCCCTACAGAAAAGCTGAGTCCTGTAGTAGGGTTAGAAGAAAGGAACCATGGTGTGCGGTAGGAACATAGGTACCCATCACTCGCAGAAGTGTCAAATGCTAAAGTCATTGTCGGAATCTGCAGCACTTGGAGAGACGGTGGGCCACCGGAGAGGTGAGTATAACAGGGTCACTTTAAAGCCCATCTCTGGGAAAACCAAAAACGACCCTTGCAGTGGGGCTACACCCGTACACCTAGGGGACCTAAAAAAAAAAGAAGCTATTTAACTTACCCGATTCTAGCTCCCGTCGGCTCACTCTGGGCTGCCAGACCAGTCTCTGCAGGTCTTCTCCTACAGAACCGCTGATGTCATCACGTCTAATGCCAGTTCCATAAACCAGCATTAGATGTGAGGACGCCACCAGCCAGAG
>NW_017306742.1:907481-917567 GCF_000935625.1 Nanorana parkeri
TACTTCTCAGGGAGTGACAAGATTTCTACATAGTGATTTCTATCCAACAAGGATGCGAAGGTGTCACTCGCCCGCGGCTGGATTCTATATCATTTCCTCATTCCTGATTTGGCAGAATCCATAGAGGAAATGTGACACCAACAATTAAACAAGTACAGCCACCGACGCTCCACTGAATCTTCCTGAGAGATGTAAGAAGCAGCATTTCATCCAACCAATCAAAACCCAGGGATCATTCCTCTGGGTGGAGTTTGCATTGACTATGGAAGATCGCAGGAGAAAGATTTACTGTCGGAGGATTAGAATGTTCTCAGCACAGATTTAGTGTGACAACTAAAAACCGAAGCTATGTGGTGCAGGACGGGGAAGGAAATAAACATCGATTCATCTAACTTGCTAACATTTGTGATGCGTTTTCTCAGGTCCCATGGCGTACGCTGCGTAGAAGTCACGGGATACTGACGTGCGACGTTTGCAACCAGTTCTAGAGATTGAGAGCAGATTCATGTCACCGACCCAACATTCCAGCAGTTCTTCAAAGCATCTTTCACTCTCATGTCACAGAGAAATAGAAACAATGGCGGTCCAAACAATTCATGTGATTGTCTCCTACCTTATTATCACATTTATGGGGCGCAAGGGGGCGAGGAACTCCGGTCCGTGAAAAGACGTGCGCTTGGGAGCCAGGTGATCTGCGATGGAATCTGAAGACAGACCACGATCTCACGTCTATTTTTATTCCAGGAACCTGGATTCATGATGATTGGCTGAGGCATCCACGTCTCCTGAGCAATGCAAAACAAGACTGATGCATAACATGTACTGATACCAGATCATTTACATATAGGCTTCTGTTTTAGTAAATGTCATCCACATGATTAAGATACAATGGGGGGAATGCATCAAAACTGGAGCAGATTTGCACGGCAACCAATCAGCCTCTCTCTCTCATTTTCAAATCTTTCCTGAGCAAACTGAAGAGAGATGCTGACTGGTTGCCATGGGCAACTGCTCCAGATTCTGTCTACTTTTGATAAATTCCCCCCAGTGCTTTTATTTTGACGTCCCTGCCTCCCCCTTATTAACATGCTATTAATAAAACCTTTCCATTTTCATTACATAACTCATTGTATACCCAGTGACATTATTATTGGAGCTCTGTGCTTCTTACTGCAATGCAGGCAGATCATGGCTAGTGGGAGGGGCCGGCAGGGGGCTGTCCATAGCTTCCTGAAAACATCACAGCACCCTACCTCGGTACTCTTCTCAAGAGCCCTCTGCCCTGATGCAAGCAGTGGAAGGGGTTATGCAAATATCACAGTGCCTTGATGGGTGGATGTCAGTCCAGAGCAGTGAGCGTTCCTAGGCAGGCTGAATTTGCAAGCAGATCGCCCTAAATAGCACCCACATGTGAGGATGATCCTCCATGAAATCCAATGAATGAAAGGGGCGGGGCCAGTGACTTGAAGGCTGGGGAGGAAAGCCTAGATGATGCTGGAGATCCTCCAGGCAGGAAATGAGGCGGGCTCTGTCTGACTTGCTGCAGCTTCTAAAGCACATTGTGAGAATCTCCCCGTGTGCAGTGATATCAGAGGAAGCCATTTCAGTCCAGGAGAGGAGCCGGTACAAGACTAAAGGGGAGGCCGGAGTTCAGCTTTATTTATAAGCATAGTTAAACTCTGGGCCAAAGGATTTGTTATTCTATTCAGCCAGTTTTGTGATCCTAACACCCCTGTCAAACAGCACAAACAGGACACACCCCTGCCTGTGACAGGACCCACCCCCGCCTGTGACAGGACCCACCCTCGCCTGTGACAGGACCCACCCCTGCCTGTGACAGGACCCACACTCGCCTGTGACAGGATCCAATCCTGCTTGTGACAGGATCCAATCCTGCTTGTGACAGGATCCACCCCTGTCACTTGGGTCTCTTTACCCCAGGAGTGGGTAACTCTGGCCGTCCAGCTGTGCTTTAAGTACAAATCCCATCATGCATCTGCCTGTTGGAGTCATGCCTGTAACTGTCAAAGTCTTCCAATGCCTCATGGGACTTGTAGTTCCACAACAGCTAGGTTGGGGATGGGACTCGTAGTCCCAAACAGCCAACAAAAAATGATGGAATTTCCCATGTGACCTTTCTTGCCCAATACTACCTCTGTGGACCCTCTGATAGTGACAGCGCTGGCCATGCCCGTGCAATGTACATCAGTATGGCTGCCTATAGACACCACCAGGGGAGCATGTGACAATGCAAGAGTACAATTCAAAGACAGTTGTCACCCTATAACAGGAGGTGCCTGAACAAGGACCTTCATGGCGGGATCACCAGGGATTATTTTAATGAAAGCTGCAGCCTGAAAAAAAACTGCAGACTGAAAACTTTATTGTCATGTTAAAGGTCATGTGAGAGTTTAGTGATTGGGTTTAAAAGGCCAATGTCATTTCAAAATTAATTTTTATTCATTTGCAGCTTTCTTAATAATAATCCCCGGTGATCCTGCCATGAAGGTCCTCATTCATGAACGTCCTGTTACAGGGTTACAATGTTCTTGTGCCGGTCTCCCAGTTTTACTCCTGTGTTGTCACCCTATTACATGAGCCCCTTGTGGTGACAATACTCCATCTGTTATCTTCCAATTGTCCTCCTGTGTTGTCACCATGTCACATGCTCCCCTGAGACTAGAAGCGGCCATGCTGACACATATTGTTTAGGCATGGTCCACCTCCGCCACTATCGGGAAGCTGGTCTACAGCAATGACGTGCAGCCAATGCCCCTTTGTGATATGTATTTGCGGGGCGGGGAATGTCCCTGTGGCAGGAGGGGGGTATGTCAGTCACAATTTCTTTCTACCTATGGCAAACTGGGATGGCACCAATCCTCTGCACATCACTAGTGGGGACATATGTCCCGGTGACAACTAAAAATTCCCCTCACAATAAAGAAGTGAAGGTACATGAAGCTATGGTTTTATCTAACCTTGCTTTGTTCAAAACGAATAGAGAGCACATAATAAAAAGTGTCTGAGCTGTTGCCCACAGCAACCAAACAGCTTCTTTCATTTTTTTTTCCATACAGCTTAAATGAAAACGTGAAAGTAAATGATCCCAACTCAAGAGACAGGGGTTTCGCTGGTATTAATATTAAGTTATAATGAGACATACAGCTGGAATAATTGCCAGAGGAGGAGATTGTACCCCCCTGTGCTGAGGGCCCTGTGTATAACAGAACTAAGGCGAACACTTCGCTAATATTTTAAAAATATAACCAAGAACTAGTCACAGTAGCCTAATCTGACTCAAAATAAGCCAAACTGGTAAATCACAACTCACACAAGGCAGCCGGGAAGCCATGTTGCCTGGGCACACTGGAGAGCACACCCAGTACACCCGGCTTCCGCGGCATAGGCCAACACAGCAAGCCCCACCCCTCCAGTGCTAAGGCGGGTGGAGAGCAAGCCGCGGCGTCCCGGGGGATGACGTCACGCAAGGAAAAAAGGCGGCAGTTGTGATTGTTTGAGGTGAGGCTGAGCCGGGCAATATGGCGGCCAATGGACAGAACTGGGATGTGCAAAGTGAATGGTTGCCGGTGGGTTGTGTGTAGTAAAAAGTGGATATTATACTTTTTATTAAAAAAAGAACTCATGGGTTTTTTTTTCCAATTAAATGGGGCTGTGTAATAATGTGTAATGCTAATTAGGTGTATGCTGCTTGCAATAGCATTTCTTATTTATAGTTTAATTTTGGGAAGTACCAAACTTGCCACTGCGTCGGGAGAACTGCGGCTCTCATACATGGAACCTGCGCCGTCGTTTCTCCGCCCCTCATCTGACCTTGCCCAATCACAGAACACTTTGTACCTTGTGAATGATATACAGAATACAAAGCAATCTGTGATTGGGCGGAGAGGAGGGGGTGGAGAAACAACGCTGCTGCTTCCATGTATGAGAGTGGCGGCTATCCCTTTGCAACGGCGAGGGCTGTACTTTAGGGTTGCCACCTGTCCCGGATCCACTTGGTCAGTCCGGGTTTTGAGTCCAGTATGTGCTGTGTCTGGGTGTTAGCTGACCTGAAAACAGCACATACAGGACTCAAAACCCGGACTGTCCAGGTGAATCCGGGACAGGTGGCAACCCTACTGTACTTCCCGGTATGACTGAACCCATACATGAATATGCCTGCCTGACGCTCCTCTAAGAGCATGCACCCAATCAGCAAGGAGGGGAATTTATCAAACCTGGAGCAGTTGCCTATGGCAACCAATCAGCTTCTCTCTTCAGCTTGATCAGTTAAGCTTTGAAAATGAAAGATAGAAGCGGATTGGTTGCCATGGGCGACTGCTCCAGATTTGATAAATTGCTGATTTGACTGGCGGAGTCATTTATTGCTTCCCCTGTCCGGCGTGTGGTGACAAGCTTAGGGCCACCCAGGCATTGCATGAGCTTCTGCAATCTGCTGAGAACAAAGCCCGACGATGGCGTCTCGGTTCCCCTATGGCAGGGGTAGCCAAACTCCAGCCCCCCAGCTGGGGTGAAACCGCAAATCCCATGATGCATCTCTCTCCGGGAGCCATGTCTGTGAGAATCTTGCACTGCCTCATGGGATTTGTAGTTCCACCACCACGGAGTTCGGCTACCCCTGCCCCATGGCATCTGCATGGTGTAGATTAATGTTTATGTATAACCAAAATGTTTTTTGTAGGATATTCTAGAAGACGGGTAAAAAACATTTGCCCTTTTTTGTTGTCTGTGCTCCTTTAGGAAGATTACTATTTACTTCCTGCCCCAAGGACACAACAGGAAGTGAGTGAAAAAACCCCTCTTAGTTGTCAGCAGAACAGGTGTCCCCATTGGAGGGTTCTCTCTAATCTCCTCTTCCAATAACAACAGTGAAATGTTGGATATTTCATCACTTTCTATCCCCTGGACAAATTGAGGGGCCGATCTCCCCAGCTAGGACACAGATGGCAATGAAAAGCTGACAGCCGATCTGACACTTCCTACTCCATCTGACTCCATCTAAAAAGTTTATTTGCATTAGACTATAAAGCTGACCTCTGGGTCTTTATTACAGGAGGGGGCGGAGACAAGACCGGTCACCCTGCACAAGCAGATAGAGCAGCAGTGATCGGTCTTTATTACAGGAGGGGCGGAGACAAGACCTGTCACACTGCACAAGGAGAGAGAGCAGCAGTGACCGGTCTTTATTACAGGAGGGGGCGGAGACAAGATCAGTCACCCTGCACAAGCAGTGATCGGTCTTTATTACAGGAGGGGGCGGAGACAAGACCAGTCACCCTGCACAAGGAGAGAGAGCAGCAGTGACCGGTCTTTATTACAGGAGGGGGCGGAGACAAGACCAGTCACCCTGCACAAGGAGAGAGAGCAGCAGTGACCGGTCTTTATTACAGGAGGGGGCGGAGACAAGACCAGTCACCCTGCACAAGGAGAGAGAGCAGACACAGCAGCCTGACATGGCTCCTCACCCTTCCCCCCACCTCTTATGAAATAGAAAAGCATTTGAGGCCGGAGTTGGGCTTTAAGGCGACAGTGGTCATTATCCGGTGGGATTACTTGGCAGGAAGTCAGCCGTGCTGAAAGAATGTCCTTCCCCCACAATGGAAGCTTTCTCCCACTAATCCCCTAATAAGCCACTGATACTATTGCGCAATTTATCCTCTGACTGCTGTAGAAGGTTCCTGGTACATCAGCTGACCTGTCATTCATGTGCGTGGCCCTTTAAAGGGGGCAGCTGGCGGAGGATGAGGCTCATTGGGACAAATGTCCCTTTCAGGGAGCGGACCCCGTTTTTTGGAGATGAAAGGGTGCGGGCCGGATGCAGAAGGTGCTGTGACAATGCTGGGTGTCCCATAGGAATGCATTGTCCGCTGGTAACGTTCCTGCTGATCTGTCAGACTCCCAAAAACAATACAAACAAGGAGCCTTTTGTTCCCCCTAAACTCTTCCTAATGATCCTCTTTGTAAACAGTCACACCAAGACCGGGGGCCCCCGAACAAGCCTCCCATTGAGGGCATCTCTGAAAAGGGAATGACCATGAAGAGGTGGTAGAGATAGAGGCAGGCAGAGAGTTGGCTGCACCTGTTTGATGGCATGCTGACAGGAGTAGAGGTCAGCAAAGCAGCTGTTAAAGGGGACCTGTCATCGTGATACCCCCTGTGCCCCTCCCATCCGCTCACTGACAATCATCAAAGCCAACAGTAGTCTTGAACTGAGCTGACCGGTCACATGACCAATCACCTAGACCACTGGTTCCTGTAGAATGTCCTTATTCTCTGACCACCTCCTGTATCATGTCTGCATTCTCTGACCATCTCCTGTATCATGTCTGCATTCTCTGACCATCTCCTGTATCATATCTGCAGTCTCTGACCATCTCCTGTAGTATGTCAGGCTGGGAAGGTAAGCTCTAGGTGATGCTGGACGTCCTCCAGCCAGGAAATGAGGCAGGCTCTATCTGACTTGCTGCAGCTTCTAATGCACATTGTGAGAAGCTCCCAGTGTGCAGTCACATCAGAGGAAGAGGAGAGGAGCCGGTACAACTGTGCAAGACTGAAGGGAAAGACGGAGGTCAGATAGAAGACTGAAGGGAAGGACGGAGGTCAGATAGAAGACTGAAGGGAAGGACGGAGGTCAGATAGAAGACTGAAGGGAAGGACGGAGGTCAGATAGAAGACTGAAGGGAAGGACGGAGGTCAGATAGAAGACTGAAGGGAAGGACGGAGGTCAGATAGAAGACTGAAGGGAAGGACGGAGGTCAGATAGAAGACTGAAGGGAAGGACGGAGGTCAGATAGAAGACTGAAGGGAAGGACGGAGGTCAGATAGAAGACTGAAGGGAAGGACGGAGGTCAGATAGAAGACTGAAGGGAAGGACGGAGGTCAGATAGAAGACTGAAGGGAAGGACGGAGGTCAGATAGAAGACTGAAGGGAAGGACGGAGGTCAGATAGAAGACTGAAGGGAAGGACGGAGGTCAGATAGAAGACTGAAGGGAAGGACGGAGGTCAGATAGAAGACTGAAGGGAAGGACGGAGGTCAGATAGAAGACTGAAGGGAAGGACGGAGGTCAGATAGAAGACTGAAGGGAAGGACGGAGGTCAGATAGAAGACTGAAGGGAAGGACGGAGGTCAGATAGAAGACTGAAGGGAAGGACGGAGGTCAGATAGAAGACTGAAGGGAAGGACGGAGGTCAGATAGAAGACTGAAGGGAAGGACGGAGGTCAGATAGAAGACTGAAGGGAAGGACGGAGGTCAGATAGAAGACTGAAGGGAAGGACGGAGGTCAGATAGAAGACTGAAGGGAAGGACGGAGGTCAGATAGAAGACTGAAGGGAAGGACGGAGGTCAGATAGAAGACTGAAGGGAAGGACGGAGGTCAGATAGAAGACTGAAGGGGAGGACGGAGGTCAGATAGAAGACAGAAGGGGAGGACGGAGGTCAGATAGAAGACAGAAGGGGAGGACGGAGGTCAGATAGAAGACTGAAGGGAAGGACGGAGGTCAGATAGAAGACAGAAGGGAAGGACGGAGGTCAGATAGAAGACAGAAGGGGAGGACGGAGGTCAGATAGAAGACAGAAGGGAAGGACGGAGGTCAGATAGAAGACTGAAGGGAAGGCCGGAGTTGGACTTTCACTGAAAAGGGAAGGACGGAGACCTGACATGGCTCCTCACCCTTCCCCCCACCTCTTATGAAATAGAAAAGCATTTGAGGCCGGAGTTGGGCTTTAAGGCGACAGTGGTCATTATCCGGTGGGATTACTTGGCAGGAAGTCAGCCGTGCTGAAAGAATGTCCTTCCCCCACAATGGAAGCTTTCTCCCACTAATCCCCTAATAAGCCACTGATACTATTGCGCAATTTATCCTCTGACTGCTGTAGAAGGTTCCTGGTACATCAGCTGACCTGTCATTCATGTGCGTGGCCCTTTAAAGGGGGCAGCTGGCGGAGGATGAGGCTCATTGGGACAAATGTCCCTTTCAGGGAGCGGACCCCGTTTTTTGGAGATGAAAGGGTGCGGGCCGGATGCAGAAGGTGCTGTGACAATGCTGGGTGTCCCATAGGAATGCATTGTCCGCTGGTAACGTTCCTGCTGATCTGTCAGACTCCCAAAAACAATACAAACAAGGAGCCTTTTGTTCCCCCTAAACTCTTCCTAATGATCCTCTTTGTAAACAGTCACACCAAGACCGGGGGCCCCCGAACAAGCCTCCCATTGAGGGCATCTCTGAAAAGGGAATGACCATGAAGAGGTGGTAGAGATAGAGGCAGGCAGAGAGTTGGCTGCACCTGTTTGATGGCATGCTGACAGGAGTAGAGGTCAGCAAAGCAGCTGTTAAAGGGGACCTGTCATCGTGATACCCCCTGTGCCCCTCCCATCCGCTCACTGACAATCATCAAAGCCAACAGTAGTCTTGAACTGAGCTGACCGGTCACATGACCAATCACCTAGACCACTGGTTCCTGTAGAATGTCCTTATTCTCTGACCACCTCCTGTATCATGTCTGCATTCTCTGACCATCTCCTGTATCATGTCTGCATTCTCTGACCATCTCCTGTATCATATCTGCAGTCTCTGACCATCTCCTGTAGTATGTCAGGCTGGGAAGGTAAGCTCTAGGTGATGCTGGACGTCCTCCAGCCAGGAAATGAGGCAGGCTCTATCTGACTTGCTGCAGCTTCTAATGCACATTGTGAGAAGCTCCCAGTGTGCAGTCACATCAGAGGAAGAGGAGAGGAGCCGGTACAACTGTGCAAGACTGAAGGGAAAGACGGAGGTCAGATAGAAGACTGAAGGGAAGGACGGAGGTCAGATAGAAGACAGAAGGGAAGGACGGAGGTCAGATAGAAGACTGAAGGGAAGGACGGAGGTCAGATAGAAGACTGAAGGGAAGGACGGAGGTCAGATAGAAGACAGAAGGGGAGGACGGAGGTCAGATAGAAGACAGAAGGGGAGGACGGAGGTCAGATAGAAGACAGAAGGGGAGGACGGAGGTCAGATAGAAGACTGAAGGGAAGGCCGGAGTTGGACTTTCACTGAACGCACACTTAGTGAAGTGATCTGTATTTTTCGGTTGTGCTTCTCCGGCTTTTTGGGACAGTGGCTTATTTTTTAAGGAGTCAGTCTCGGCCTTGGAGGCTTGCAGCGAGTGATAGAGACAGCAGGAGCGGAGTTCTCGGAGGGAGTTTATGAATCCTGAGAATCCGAGACTCTCTTCCTTGTTAAAATTCTCTTCATGTTTTGAATGGCCGGTCCTGGGAGCGCTGACCCGTGGTGTGCCGACCTTCCACCCTCCCCAACATTGAATAGACTCAGGGTGGAGGCGCTCAGCCATGCAACCCTCTTTAAAGTTTCCTTTCCCACTTTCATCCCATGTGACCCCCGGAGGTCATGTGTTCCTTTATTTCTAAGCCTTTGTTTCTGGGAATGTAACATTTAAAGGTCGGAGGGAACTGCGATGGGGAAGTAAAGTGACTTTGTAGATGTTTCTGAAACAAAGAACTTTCAAAAGATATATTTTTGTTTTTAGTTCAGTAAATATAAAATCGAGCAGGACAGAAATGTCGGATATTAATATCATGCCGTCTTCTATCCGGGTAGCAAATGGAGCTCTAGCCTCCTTTATCTATTGTGTTCAGGACTCAGCAAGTCATCACAGTTGTGACTGCGCCCCCTTCTGGTTCCGTACGGGGTTTCAGTCAGACAAAGGTATCTGCAAAGCAAGCCTAGTTTGCTGGATCTTTAGCTAACCCAGTGTGCTTTGGGAATCCTTTGTATATGTTTATTTGTAAACAAGTATTGTGTGTGTGTGTGTGTGTGTGTGTGTGTGTATACATATACAGTGCCTGGCCAGAAAAAGTTACCACGTGGATTTTGGGCAGTGTTATGATCTGGGGTTGCTGCAGTTGATCAGGTGGAAAGTCTTAGGAGGGGGAGATGTGCTGAGGGTCTCAGGAGGGGGAGATCTGTGATGGGTCTCAGAAGGGGGAGACGTGCGGAGGGTCTCAGGAGGGGGAGATGTGCGGAGGGTCTCAGGAGGGGGAAGATGGGCGGAGGGTCTCAGGAGGGG
>NW_017306742.1:917816-922219 GCF_000935625.1 Nanorana parkeri
GTGCGGAGGGTCTCAGGAGGGGGTGATGTGCGGAGGGTCTCAGTAGAGGCAGATGTGCGGAGGGTCTCCGGATGGGAAGATGTACAGAGGGTCTCAGTAGGGAGAAATGGGCGGAGGGTCTCAAGAGGGGGAGATGTGCAGAAGGTCTCAGGAGGGGAAGATGTGCGGAGGGGTCTCAGGAGGGGAAGACGCGGAGGGTCTCAGGAGAGGGAAATGTGTGGAGGGTCTCAGGAGAGGGAAATGTGTGGAGGGTCTCAGGAGAGGGAAATGTGCGGAGGGTCTCGGTAAGGGGAAATGTGTGGAGGGTCTCAGTAGGGGGACTTGTGCGAAGGGTCTCAGTAGGGGGACTTGTGCGAAGGGTCTCAGTAGGGGGACTTGTGCGAAGGGTCTCAGTAGTGGGACATGTGCAGGCCGGCGGAAGTGCTGTAAACAGGCGCGGCATGATTCCCAAGAAGGCTGCCAAGAGGTCCTCGGCAAATGTGGAACCTATGACAGCCGCTTCAGTTTGCATTTTGGTGTCGGAGCATTTGTACGAGTACTGCAAATGCTCAGCATCGGCACAGATACTGGTATCAGCATCAGTGCTGCACTACTTTTGAGGTTTTCTCTAGTTGTGAATAGACAACAAAAAATCCTTCGGGCTCCTGGTTTGGACAGGCCGGCTCCTGAATCCAATATTAATTTGTCCACCCCCGGCCTTACCTATTAAAACTTTGTTTCTAACTCCTCCATGTATAAAGTGACGGAACCCAGAGGAACTTCCCGTACCACACGTTCATTTCTCTGGTGACTTTGATCTGCTGCCGGGATAGATTTCTTACTTATGTAGACATTTTGAATAAGCGTATTTTATATGTTTTCAAGTTTTATTTCTACTTCCTTTTGTAACCCACCGTTTCCTGAATCAAAAGGGTCAGTGCAGGCTTCCCTTCCATTGACGGAGTCTCACAATTGTAATGTGTGGACTTCCTGAGAAGGTCAAATATAGGATTTCATCAGATACATGGATGTCCACCATCAACTCCTTCATCGGCCCAGGAGCTCATTGTGACTATCCCTCGTCTTCTTGGATCTGTTTCTTGAACCAATCATTTTTGGATGTTATTCACTTTCTGAAGTTCTGCTTTAAATTTTGAACTTTCTATTTTTGTATTCACCCCCCAAAAAACTGCGACAACATACAACCGTTTCCTTGAATAGAAGTCAACCAGAAAGCCACTTCCCATGCCGTCTTTTTTTTTTTAACTTTTGTTTCTTAACTTTCTTGCTAAATGTCTTTAATTACGGCTATTAAGGACTTATTATCTTTGTCTGGGTAATACACACACTTATATCTCTTTAGGAGAGAGCCGAGGGCCTGCTTAACTGCCCATGGCCATAGCTCTGAGACATTAATGGAACATAGTTGTGCTTTATAAACACTTCAGAGCGTCCCCCATGAGACTCGTTGCCCCGAGCGGTTAAGCATTTGTCAGCATTAAGTGTTCTTCGCATTGGACTGGCAAATAGGATTTGAGCGAGGTCAATTAGAAAGACCCCGAAAACATTGGAAACCACTTTTCTACTTTTCTTTTTTTTTTTTGTCGGTCACGTCTGCTGGTCTACCGCTCTTTGGGGGCGCAATAAAAGTTAAAATGAAGTGTATGTCTGGTGTTCAGTACATCTCTGTAGCACATACACATTCCATGTGTTATCCCTCTGAAAACGCTTCAAGTACAGACCAATCCTGTTGACCTTCAAGTACAGACCACCCTCCAGCCAGGAAATGAGGCGGGCTCTATCTGACTCGCTGTAGCTTCTGAGAAGCTCACAGTGTGCAGTTATATCAGCAAGCAATTGCAGGAGGAGGGCAAGACTGGAGGGAAGGCCGCAGTTCAGCTTTAACATTGGCTGCAGCAAGGTGATAAAACCCTGAGAGAGCAGTCAGTGGCGTCACAAGGGCGGTGCAGCCCGCACCCGGGTGACACCATTGGAGGGGTGACAGTCATTTTGGACCGAGAGCCCGACAGTTTCAGGAGAGAGGAGGGTACCCGGCGGCATACCGTATCCCACCGGGTAACTGCCCTCTCCTCTCTCTGCCGGTGTCCATCACCAAGCTGGCCGCCGGCAGGTATCAATAGCATGTTCATCACACAGCACATGGTGACGTCACGCGCATGTGCGATGACGTTACGGCGGGGTGTCACCTGGTATCCGCTCCGGGTGACACCCGGCCTTGGGACACCCCTAAGAGCAGCGAGGGCAAGAGGCCTACAGACACAAAGAGGTGGCTGATGGTCAATGGTAGAAGTACCCATTCCATGTCCTAGGCAAACAGCGAGTGGAAACTGCCCCCCACTGCACTTCCAGCATTGAATCTAGGTAGCCAGAGGAAGTCTGCAGAGACAGTTACACTTAGAAATTAAAGGAGAACTATGAGGGGAGTGCTTTTCACTCACCTCATAGTTCTAGCCGACCTGTGACAATGAGACTGTCACAGGTCGGCTCAGTAGATCGGGAGGTGAGCGAACACATACCGGGTTCGCTCACCTCTCGATCCTGTCACGACTCTCTGCCGTGACAGGGGGAGGGGCTGGATTCCCCTCTCCCCGCTCCGATCCTCCAGCGCTGACTGGCGGAACGGACGGGGGAGGGGGCGGGTACAGCTGGCTCTGCCTCTAGATAGGCAGATCCAGCTGTCACTCACGCAGCTGGGCGGATCTCGACGTCCATGTCGGGATCTGCTCCGGCGTCTCAGTATACAGGGAGCTTTAGCTCGCGGTATACTGAGCTTAGGGTAACGGGAGGACGCTAGTTTGTGTCCTCCCGTTACCCTAAGGAGAACTATGGGGAAAACACTGACCCCAATAGTTCTCCTTTAAGAGTGACCCTGGAGATGAGAAACCTTTTGTTGAAGCTGATCACATGAACCACCAGGTCATGTGATCCTGCTCTGCCATGGCATGGATCGGAATGCCACTGGGCAAAGCTCTTCCTCTGCTGCATGGCTGCACAAGTGTTAAACTTCCACCATACACAGAGGTATAACTGTAGATCATGGGGCCCCTTAGCGACCTCCCTACTGTCAAAGATATTCAAGTCAGGTAGCAGGAGATCTGTTTGCATTGCCTCCTCATGTACATCCCTTCTTGATTGCAAATGTCGCAGGGGGTACAGGGTCAGTGTCAACAGCAACCTCTGCGATCCTTAATGGGGCCCCCTTCCACCCCCCAGGCTCCATAGCAGCTGCATGGGCCGCCATGGCTGTAGTTACACTACTGCCCATACATGAAGATGTCCACTTTGTCAGGGATGTTTTTCTTCCAGCCCTCTCTGACAAGGAGTTACACGTACAGCCTCTGTAATCCGTGCCCAGAACAAAACAAAAAAAGTTTTTAGTCATTTTTAGTTAGCAGAGAGCAAAGCTTTTGATCATTCTTGTCTGGCAGCCAAGCACTTGACTTTCCAGTTAGAGAGAATGAAAAAAAAAACCTCGAAACAACAGATGACAGCATTTTCATTTCAGCTCCTATTACCAGTTTATTACATGTTACCATCCAGCCTCAAACACAAACCAGCTGCGTCCTCCCCTCCTTCACCCAACGTAGCCTCAGATGGGAGATACCGCGGGGTGCGCTGCCATCGCAGGGACAGCCCCCAGCAAGCTGTGGAACCGGTTCAATATGGGCCTGCTGATTGCTTTCATGTTGTTGCCCGCCGCAATCCCCGTCCCCTGTTATCAGGATGAAAGTTTTCCTGATTAAAGGAGAGCACCGGAGAAACCCCTGGATGGTGCTCCTCGAGGTGAACGGTATGCGTTGCATGGAGTTTGGCAAAGCTTTTTGCAGAGCTACATCCGTTCTATAGATAGTGAAGTAGACTTAGACCCAATCAAAAAAATCGAATCCAATCTTCTGTTTTTGTTCATTAGAGGACACAGTGAAGATGAAGATCGTAGATCTAGCACCATTTGGTTATATCGCCACCTACAGGAGTATGACGCTAGGCAAACAACAAACAAAAGGACAGCCTAGGGGCGACCCATGCTGGTGCTGATTGTGGCTGCTTTTATGTTGTTCCCCCACTGCAATCCCCGTTCCCTGTTATCAGGATGAAAGTTTTCCTGATTAAAAGAGAGCATCGGAGAAACCCCTGGAGGGTGCAAAGAATGTCGCCCTCGAGGTGAACGGTATGCGTTGCAAGGATTTTGGCAAAGCTTTTTGCAGACCTACATCCGTTCTATAGATAGTGAAGTAGACTTAGACCCAATCAAAAAAATTGAATTCAATCTTCTCTTTTCGTTCATTAGAGGACACAGTGAGGACGAAGATCGTAGATCTGGAACCATTGGGTTATATCGCCACCTGCAGGAGTAGGACGCTAGGCAAAAAAAAAAACAGCCTAGGGGCAGCCCCAATTGCTGG
>NW_017306742.1:923525-941189 GCF_000935625.1 Nanorana parkeri
CCCCCCCCATTTTTTACATGTTAATTTGATTTTAAACGTTTTTTTCCTATCTCAGTGCTGCCGATCTCTTCCAGCCTCTTTAAGCCACTTCTTGTCTACATGCGCTGCTGCACATCATTGCTCTGGACTGGCTTCCTGATAGTGGCAACAGTGGGTCATGTCTGAGCAATGTGTGTGTGTGTGTGTGTAAACGGCCTCTAGTCGGCTTCACCAGAGAGGTGACAACGCAGGAGCACAATTGGGAGACAGTTGTCACCTTATAACAGGAAGCAAGGACCTTCATGGCAGGATCATCAGGGATTATTTTAATATAAACGGAAATTAAAAAGATTGAAAAAAAAAACCTGCTGCCCACAGCACAAGGACGGCACGGATTACTGCACACGCTGTGGCGCATGGACATGCGCATAGGCACATTCCAGTACGTCGGGCGCGGCATGCAGGTGTATGCACGCACGCCCCCATGGCACTTATTGGCGCCAGGCAACTTATTTAAACACACAAGCAGCAACTGCTAGTTCCTGGAAGATCTTCAGCTGTATCTGTGTTTTCTGCTACTGAGTTCTTGGATTGACCCGGGTTGTTCCTGGTTCCTGCTTGTCTGCTGTCTGCCTCCTGACCTCGGCCTGTCTGACTACTCTCTGCCTCCTGATTCGGCCCTGACTGTCTGCTTGGTTCTGACCCGGGTTGTTCCGGGTTTCTGCTTGTCTGCTGTCTGCCTTCTGACCCCGGCCTGTCTGACTAATCTTTGCCTCCTGATTCGGTCCTGACTGTCTGCTTGGCTCTGACCCGGCTTTCCTGTGACCACACCTCTGACTATGCTCCTGTACCTCTTTGCCTGCCAGTTACTGACCAGGCCCGCCTGACTCCGTTTCCTTTTACTCTGCTGCCATCAGGCCTACGGCTGCTCCTCTGGTTCCGGAGTGTGCTGCATTCAGTTACCTGCCTCATCTCACCACTACCAGCGGGTCGTCAGCAGCTACAGGCCTCTCTCTGCTCAGTGTACTACCTGCGCCATCCTCAGGGGTGCGCTGACGATAGTTGCAAGAGTAAGCCTCCCTCATCACTCAGGCCATACCAGGGACGTGACGGAAGGACCCCTTGCTCTCTGTGTGGAAGCAGTGGCCTCTTCTGTTTGCCTGAAGAAGGGACCAATTGGTCCTGAAACGTCGTCTAGAGATGTTATCACCATAGTCAATAAAGTATATATACATAAAGCCCACTGCTGAGTCAGACCTATAGCTCTGCATTTGGCAAAGCTTACGGTCCCTGCCGATTGGAGAGCTCTAGCTGTGACTGAGAAGGGAGGTGTGTCAGATCTCTGCAGAGATGCCACTGCTTCCACACAGAGAGCAATGGTTCTCCTCTGCAGCACGCTGGCACAGGACAGGCTGTGGCTGAACTGCACGACTGCACACTTTTTTTTTGTTTCGATGCCCCTGGAATGCACTCAGCTCATTGAAACTGAACGTTAATTTGGGGCTTTGCTCAGCCGTATTCATGAGATTACGTGATTTTTTCTTTTTTTACAATAATAACCTTTTTTGTTTTGTTTAGCGTTAAGTCAGACTAGAGTTTTCTGTGATTTCATCGTCTTCTTCCTCAGTCGCCCACAGACTTACGGCGCGGCATTACAGAAGCAGCGGAAAGTGAAACATGTATCACCATAAAGGAAGTCTTCATCATGTATAACGTGCGTGTCGAATCGGTAATGGCCGCGTGTGTGCGTTGAAGGCAGATCGCGTTACCAGAGCTTGTGGGGAGTCGCTGCTCTGCTCGGAAACATAAAAAAAAGAAAAAGGCCAATTGGAAAATAAGAAGGTCAAGGACCGCCAGTGTTTCAGGGAGGAGAAGTCCGAACGGCGGATTTATTTACCACGAGTGGAAAACAAAAGGGGCCGTTGGTTTTGAAAAGTTGGGCTTTCTGCAGTTGGGCCCGCTCGGAGGGAGAGGAAAGGGTGACACAGTTGGCTCTTGTTCCTTGGCTTGCACCGTCTCTGGCTTACGTAAAGGGGATCTTCCCTAGTTTTTGTGGTTTGCTGGAACGTGTAATTATCGTTTTATATTTTAGTGCTGCCTATTATCGTGTTTTCAGTACGGGTCACCAGGAGCCCGCTGTGAGTTGAAGCCCACATCCAGGAAGTTCTTTTCTTTAAGTGGGGATTGGATTGAATGCCTTTCAGGTTATTCAGTTTACCCTTTGGAGATTTTTCCTTACTTCCTGTTGGGACAGTTAGCGATGGGAAGACCAGTGTGGGCGTGGACTACCACAAAACACTTTTTTGGAGGGGTTGTGAAGTCCAGTGTTGGCGTGGACTACCACAAAACACTTTTTTGGAGGGGTTGTGAAGTCCAGTGTTGGCGTGGACTACCACAAAACACTTTTTTGGAGGGGTTGTGAAGCCCAGTGTTGGCGTGGAAAAAGGAAGTCTTCATCATGTATAACGTGCGTGTCGAATCGGTAATGGCCGCGTGTGTGCGTTGAAGGCAGATCGCGTTACCAGAGCTTGTGGGGAGTCGCTGCTCTGCTCGGAAACATAAAAAAAAGAAAAAGGCCAATTGGAAAATAAGAAGGTCAAGGACCGCCAGTGTTTCAGGGAGGAGAAGTCCGAACGGCGGATTTATTTACCACGAGTGGAAAACAAAAGGGGCCGTTGGTTTTGAAAAGTTGGGCTTTCTGCAGTTGGGCCCGCTCGGAGGGAGAGGAAAGGGTGACACAGTTGGCTCTTGTTCCTTGGCTTGCACCGTCTCTGGCTTACGTAAAGGGGATCTTCCCTAGTTTTTGTGGTTTGCTGGAACGTGTAATTATCGTTTTATATTTTAGTGCTGCCTATTATCGTGTTTTCAGTACGGGTCACCAGGAGCCCGCTGTGAGTTGAAGCCCACATCCAGGAAGTTCTTTTCTTTAAGTGGGGATTGGATTGAATGCCTTTCAGGTTATTCAGTTTACCCTTTGGAGATTTTTCCTTACTTCCTGTTGGGACAGTTAGCGATGGGAAGACCAGTGTGGGCGTGGACTACCACAAAACACTTTTTTGGAGGGGTTGTGAAGTCCAGTGTTGGCGTGGACTACCACAAAACACTTTTTTGGAGGGGTTGTGAAGTCCAGTGTTGGCGTGGACTACCACAAAACACTTTTTTGGAGGGGTTGTGAAGCCCAGTGTTGGCGTGGAGTACCACAAGACACTTTTTTGGAGGGGTTGTGAAGTCTGGTGAGGGTGTAGACCACCACAAGACACTTTTTTGGAGGGGTTTTGAAGTCTGGTGTGGGAGTGGACACTTTTTTTAAGGGGCTATGAAGTCCACAGTGGGCATGGACTACCACAAAATGTTTTTTTTGAGGGGTTGTAAAGTCTACTGTGGGCGTTGACTACCACAAAACACTTTTTTGTGATTCTGTTGCCATTTTTTTTTAACCTGGAGACCCCGCCAGTGACAGCACTTCCTGTTGCAGGCTGCCATACTTGTTCCTTCCATTGGCCATTGGGCTGCCTATCTGCTAGAACTGATTGGAAGCCCAACGGCCCACTGAAGGGATGAACACAACGCTGAGAAAATGAAGCCAACGTCCTTTAATTACCAGTAACATTGTCAGCCTGCCATGCTGGCCCCATCCATTGCCCATTGGGCTGCCTATGTGATGGGCCTTTTCTGTCTGATGAAGGAACTGCATAGTGTTGCATCTGCATGTGAGGCCAAATAAAGACGAAACGATGAAGTGCGCCGTTGGTGTGCTGGTGGCTTATTCTCCTTTACTAGAGAGACAGGCACTTGGTAGCTCCGAGTCAAGCTGGCCATACACTGCTGGAACTTCAGCCCTCCTGATATGGCGGGAATTCAAGCGGTGTGTGGCCCCCGTCAGAACCCCTCCATGGATTTCTCAATCGTCTTTTGTCAAAGAAAACGATCTCCAAGTTCTTGGCCGATCCAATCAGCTTCAGCCACTGTTTGGGTATTGTGATCGGAGGGGATTCCCCCCCTTCCCCGAGTATGGACGGCTTTACACTTGCCGTCGCCCACAAGGGCCTGCTCGTTTCCATTGATGCCTTTAAGAGCCCAGACATACCAGTAATGCGAATGGAATCCAACCGCACTTGTCAGGAGGACGTTCTGCGGACGTTAATCAATAGCGCGCGGCGTTCATTCCTCTCCCGCGGTCAGCCCCAGGTAGGATTAGGAGACCATCCGAAAAGCTCTCAGAAGAGATTTCACTCCGCGCTCGGCCAAACCAAACCTCTCTGCGACGGGCCTTCCGCAGCTAAAACGGTTTCTGGCACATCCGCGAATACCATTTCAGGCAGCTAATTCCACAATTTACGACCCGCGGTGAAGAAAGAGATTTTATTTTCCCCCGTTCATAACTTATTGCTTCCTTCCCCTCTATGAAGAGAAGAGGAAACTGCTGGATGTGTGCACACTGCCCACCTTCCATTCATTACAAGGGAAGGTTTCATCCGTGTGACGGTGATCCAATCACTGCAAACGATCTGATCCTTTTTTATTTGTATCATTTGTAACTCTTTATTGACATGGGGGCAGCCATGTTGATACACCTCTGACACCGGCTCTCCTTCTTGCTTTACAACGTCACACAATGGTTTACTGCTCCTCCTCTCATACAAGTCTTAGGACTGTGATGGGCTTGGGTGTGTTCGCAGCTCCACGTGCCGAGCCCGCCAGGAAGCTGACAGCGCCAATCACAGGCACGGAGACATTTCCCGATCTCTGCAGCTGCGAACCGGGATAATGTCTCAGTGCCTGTGATTGGCGCTGTCAGCTTCCTGGCGGGCTCGGCACGTGGAGCTGCGAACACGCCCAAGCCCATCACTACTTAGAATTGCATACCTTTTTCGTCTTGTTGAAAATGTACAAATCGAATGTACTTAAGGCATTTTCTTTTATAATCGAATGTTCTTGGGCTATTCTCCTCTGGTTGAATCTTCTTAGGCTGTTTTAGGCTATTCTCTTCTGGTCACACGTTCTTAGGCTATTGTTTTAAGCCAGGGGTGGGCAACTCCGACCCTCCAGCTATGCTTTAACAGCAGAAATAGCAGATCCTAATATGCCTTTGTCTCTGGGAGTCATGACTGTAACTGTCATTCTTGCAATGCCTCATGGGACTTGTAGTTCCACAACAGCTGGAGGGTTGGAGTTGCCCCATGCCTGTTTTAAGCTATTCTCTTCTGGTTGAATGTTCTTAGGCTGTTTTAGGCTATACTCTTCTGGTCACACATTCTTAGGCTATTGTTGTAGGCTGTTCTCTTCTTGTCACATGTTCTTAGACTATTGTTGTAGGCTGTTCTCTTCTGGTCACATGTTCTTAGGCTATTGTTGTAGGCTGTTCTCTTCTTGTCACATGTTCTTAGGCTATTGTTGTAGGCTGTTCTCTTCTTGTCACATGTTCTTAGGCTATTGTTGTAGGCTGTTCTCTTCTTGTCACATGTTCTTAGGCTATTGTTGTAGGCTGTTCTCTTCTTGTCACATGTTCTTAGGCTATTGTTGTAGGCTGTTGAGCTCTTCTGGCTGAATGTTCTTAGGCTATTGTTGTAGTTCCACAACAGCTGGAGGGTTGGAGTTGCCCATGCCTGTTTTAAGCTATTCTCTTCTGGTCGTATGTTCTTAGGCTATTGTTTTAAGCCAGATCTGGGCAAATCTGGTCCTCCAGCTGCACTTTAACTACAAATCTCAACATGCTTCTGCTTCTCGAAGTCACGCCTGTAACTGTCAGTCTTGCATTGACTCATGGGACTTGTAGCTCCACAACATCTGGAGGGCCGGAGTTGCCTACCCCTGCATTAAGCTATTCTCTTCTGGTCGAATGTTCTTAGGCTATTCTTTTAGGCTTGTGCTTGGGGTATTAGTGAATGTTGAATTTGCCCCGCAAAAGACAACTTAAATCTTAGGGGGAAAAAAAGCATTTTGCAAAACATTGGAAGGATATTATTTGTGACTTGTGCAGGAAGTCTGATACATTCGCACAGCACGCATTATTATACATAGGTCCCTTGGGGTCGGAAGTTTCTAGAAAACAATGCTCCCCGTGTGGCTGATATCTTATCCCATCAGAGTTATTGAACGGAAATAGCGAAAGCTCCTCTAGTGGTCAACCTCTAACAGAGTTGTTCACAAAGGGGTGAAGAGTTTGGAGGAGGCAGGAGAAGTGAACAATCTAGAACACGGGTCTGAAAGTACCGGCCCGAGGGGTGATTGCGGCCCGCAAACCGGTACTGTGTGGCCCGCAGCCAGCTGAGAAGTCAGGACCGCGTACCTGACTTGCGGGAGCAGCTACACGGCTGTGTAGGCGATCAGTTTCTTTTGGCCGGTGCTCTTCACTGAGCGTTGGCCGAAAGGATGGATTAGTAGGGTCTTATATCAAGCAACTTCACAGGTGAAAAACAGAACCCTCCATGTTAAGGAGATGAGGAGGTGTTCTGTAGTCCTAACACACTTCCCATCCTAGGGTGACAACACCGCTCCTCCATAGATACAGTACGGTGAGTGACCGTTGTCACCCTATAACAGAAAGTGAGAAAGAAAATATATCACATTTCTGCTCTTGGGATCAGATACTCTTTAAGGATTCGTCTGTAATCCTCTGCGGGCCGAGGCTGTGAGTGACTCTGGGCTATGGCTGGTTTTTAATACTAGGAGCGCCCCCTGCTGTTCATTCACAAGTAGACATGTTAAAGGATCAGTCTACTCAAATCCCTTCAGGCCAAGGCATCAGTCATCTCTAACATGTCCTGGGGACTTTAGAGTTGATGTCTCCTCCCCCTCCACTCTTGGTGTTCCCAAAACATTCAGACCCCAATTTGGAGGGAGCATTTTGCACGTCGAAATGTTTCTGAAAACCAGCCCAGAGTTTGACTACGCAAGCCCTGACTTTATATTCACAGAAGGGTATACAGCAGGGGTGGGCAACTGCGGCCCTCCAGCTATGCTTTAACTATTAATCTCAGCATGCCTCTCCCTCTGGGAGTCATGCCTGTAACTGTCAGAGTCTTGCAATGCCTCATGGGACTTGTAGTTCCACAACAGCAGGAGGGCCGGAGTTGCCCACCCCTGATCTAGAGAACATAGATCCATTTGCTGAAGTTTCTGCCTTCAGAGTTGCTTTCAGCCCTATAGCAAGCCTGTGGGCCAGTTTAGGTGACAGGGGGTGAACCGTATAACATGATTATTTTTGGTTGGCCGTATATAATATAGTGGAGGTGGGTAGAAGTTCAAGAGCTTGCCCTCAAGTGTTGCAGTTAAGGACAAAGATCAGATACAGAGGCTTGGCGGTTACAGAGATGGTGGCCATCTTGGCACATTACAGTTATAGCACTGCAGCAAAGCCAATATTGTCCAGGATGTGGGCAATCAATACTAACACAGATCCCTTCTATGGCCAGCGAGCATGCTGTGCCCAATCAATCCACATAGGATCCCACTCTCACGTCTGCAGAGAGATCCTCAACAGGTTTGGAGAAATGGTCTTTGTTTCAGGATCTTCCAGGCTGACGTGCGCCAGAGGTTACCTGGCATCTGATGTTATAAAAGTTTCAGAAACCAATGGTGTTCTTTGTCTACCAATGATTTTCTTGGCCTACCAATTATGTTTTTGGTCTACCAACGATGTTCTTGTCTACCAACGATGTTCTTGGTCTACCAATTATGTTCTTGCCCTACCAATTATGTTATTGGTCTACCAATGATGTTCTTGGCCTACCAATAATGTTCTTGGTCTACCAATGATATTCTTGGCCTACCAATGATGTTCTTGGTCTACCAATGGTGTTCTTGGCCTACCAATGATGTTCTTGGCCTACCAATGATGTTCTTGGCCTACCAATGGTGTTCTTGGTCTACCAATGGTGTTCTTGGTCTACCAATGATGTTCTTGGCCTACCAATGATGTTCTTGGTCTACCAATGATGTTCTTGGCCTACCAATGATGTTCTTGGTCTACCAATGATGTTCTTGGTCTACCAATGGTGTTCTTGGTCTACCAATGATGTTCTTGGTCTACCAATGATGTTCTTGGTCTACCAATGATGTTCTTGGCCTACCAATGATCTTCTTGGTCTACCAATGATGTTCTTGGTCTACCAATGGTGTTCTTGGTCTACCAATGATGTTCTTGGTCTACCAATGATGTTCTTGGTCTACCAATGATGTTCTTGGCCTACCAATTATGGTTTTGGTCTACCAATGGTGTTATTGGTCTACCAATGATGTTCTTGGTCTACCAATGGTGTTATTGGTCTACCAATGATGTTCTTGGTCTACCAATGATGTTCTTGGTCTACCAATGGTGTTCTTGGTTTACCAATGGTGTTCTTGGTCTACCAATGGTGTTCTTGGTTTACCAATGGTGTTCTTGGTCTACCAATGGTGTTCTTGGTCCACCATCCTCCTTGTCATGAAATACAAAATTCAACATGGGCACTCTCCCTGTCAGAGAGATCTGAGAAGATGGTGGGTGTCTGAAGCTGCCAGAATATGCCACAAACTTAAAGTCAACTTTGTGTAGATTGACCCTTTCATTTTGCATAGTATTGAATATAAGAGACATCTATCATGTGCAAAAAAAAAAGTGCCTGCATGAAAGTGACAGGTTCTCTTTATCATCCTGTCTGCAGTCCTTCTCTTCTGTGACTGGTACACACATGGCTTTTCTTCAGAGTCCAGACTTCTTCGACTGTGTAGATTGTCATAGGATGTCCCTCGTGAGGGCTGTGCTGAAAGTCGAGGATGAGGTCTGTGGTATTGCTGTGGAGCCGGTTACTAGGTGAGAGGAACAGATTAACACCCCTTTGTACAATAATAATACTATGTGTCTTGTGGGGGGACATTAGAGTGTAAGCTCCTCTGTACAGAGACTGCTGTGACTGTGGGGGGACATTAGAGTGCAAGCTCCTCTGTACAGAGACTGCTGTGACTGTGGGGGGACATTAGAGTGCAAGCTCCTCTGTACAGAGACTGCTGTGACTGTGGGGGGACATTAGAGTGCAAGCTCCTCTGTACAGAGACTGCTGTGACTGTGGGGGGACATTAGAGTGCAAGCTCCTCTGTACAGAGACTGCTGTGACTGTGGGGGGACATTAGAGTGCAAGCTCCTCTGTACAGAGACTGATGTGACTGGCTCAGTGTTCTCTGTACAGCATTGCGGTATATGTCAGAGCTATATAAATGTATAATAATAGTGTGTGACTGTGGGGGACGGACAGACATTAAAGTGTAAGCTCCTCTGTACAGAGACTGATGTGACTGTGGGGGGGGGACATTAGAGTGTAAGCTCCTCTGTACAGAGACTGATGTAACTGTGGGGGGAGGGGACATTAGAGTGTAAGCTCCTCTGTACAGAGACTGATGTGACTGTGGGGGGGACATTAGAGTGTAAGCTCCTCTGTACAGAGACTGACGTGACTGGCTCAGTGTTCTCTGTACAGCACTGCTGTATATGTCAGAGCTATATAAATGTATAATAATAGTGTGTGACTCTCAGTTCTCAGGTAATAGTCGCCATAGAGAAGATTGTCCAGGGAGTGTTGGAGAGCCTGTCCAGGAATGAGGCCCCGGTACTCACTGTGGAAAACAGATCAACATGGAGCAACATAGAGTAAGGAGCATTTCTGCACTGCTGGACCTATCCAGCAATACTACAGGAAAGTACATGCTGGGCTTGTGGGGATAGTGATCTGTACAGAGTATTTCAGGAGAGGAGAGTTATAGAGGAAGCAGAGTCCTCCAGCAGAGCAGAGTATTTCAGGAGAGGAGAGTTATAGAGGAAGGAGCAGAGTCCTCCAGCAGAGCAGAGTATTTCAGGAGAGGAGAGTTATAGAGGAAGGAGCAGAGTCCTCCAGCAGAGCAGAGTATTTCAGGAGAGGAGAGTTATAGAGGAAGGAGCAGAGTCCTCCAGCAGAGCAGAGTATTTCAGGAGAGGAGAGTTATAGAGGAAGGAGCAGAGTCCTCCAGCAGAGCAGAGTATTTCAGGAGAGGAGAGTTATAGAGGAAGGAGCAGAGTCCTCCAGCAGAGCAGAGTATATCAGGAGAGGAGAGTTATAGAGGAAGGAGCAGAGTCCTCCAGCAGAGCAGAGTATTTCAGGAGAGGAGAGTTATATAGAAGGAGCAGAGTCCTCCAGCAGAGTATATCAGAAGAGAGGGCTCCCTGTCTTGTAAGTTCCCCTATTGATGTGTCTTCCATTTGTCTGCTGATATGAATGTTTTGCAGGTTCAGTGATTCGGTTGGACTGCAGATGGTGAAGGATTGTAGCACCAGAAAAATCCGGAGTGACTGCCCCCGATCTGCTTTGCATTTTGGTTAGTTTTCTGCAAAGATAAGGAGTGGGAAGTGTACCTGTCATTCAGTGTTGGCCCTACGTGCTGTACATAGGGTGTATCTGCATCCATACAGTCTGTTTCTTAGATACCTTAAAGCTGAACTCCGTAATCAGCAAATACTGTTCTCATACAAGAGTCCTGTGTATTCTTCCTGAATCCTGTGAGCTTTGTGTATTTCTTCCAGGATCTGTGCAGCACTCAAGTGTCAGACTTGGAGCTTCCTGTAATAAAGACCGGTCACTGCTGCTCTCTCTCCTTGTGCAGGGTGACTGGTCTTGTCTCCGCCCCTCCTGTAATAAAGACCGGTCACTGCTACTCTCTCTCCTTGTGCAGGGTGACTGGTCTTGTCTCCGCCCCTCCTGTAATAAAGACCGGTCACTGCTACTCTCTCTCCTTGTGCAGGGTGACTGGTCTTGTCTTATGCTATAGGTATAACTATGTTATAAAGATGGACTTTGCCATAAATAACATTATTATTATCTCGGACCCTTAGCCCTTATTATGAAGATCTTGTCTGTGATCTACAAGCTGGTTCAGACCGACACATACGCAACCAAGAGGTGAGTGTTGTGGTAGAACAGTCGGTGTGTCACTCATACTGTGTTGCCAGTGCAGTTTTATTAGCCTTGTAGAGCAGGGTGGTGGCCCAGGGGCAGACTCAGGAGTTACATCTCCTTACTGGCCTCTGGACACCTCAGAAGCCCAGGAAAAAGCTGGGACGTTGCCTGGCAAAGGATCGTCTTTGTGAGTTCACTTCCTCCAGAACCTCAGCTGGACTGAAAGAATGATGCTGGGTTTGAGAATGAGTAGTTCAAGAATCATCTGTAGTTGTGCTCAGATTCTTTCTCTGTTATAAGTCTAGTTAGTTTGAAGCAGCCATTCTCAACCAGGGTGTCGTGGAATCCTAGGCATCCTCCAGAGAGTACTAGGGGTTCCATGAGCAATGAGCAATGTTCTGGCTCTCAAGTAAAAAACTCTGACACCAATGTTTGTTTTAACTATTTGGAAAGGGGCATTCTTTCCACTGACCACCTGTGTATTGGGTCCCTGCTCTCAATGACCACCAGTGTTATGGGGTTCTTCTCCCAGTGATCACCGGTGTAATAGGGCCCTTCTCCCAATGACCACCAGTGTAATGGGGCCCTTCTCCCAATGACCACCAGTGTAATGGGGCCCTTCTCCCAGTGATCACCAGTGTGATAGGGCCCTTCTCCCAGCGATCACCAGTGTGATAGGGCCCTTCTCCCAGTGACCACCAGTGTAATAGGGGCCTTTTCCCAGTAATCACCAGTGCAATAGGGCCCTTCTCCCAGTAATCACCAGTTCAATAGGGCCCTTCTCCCAGTGATCACCCTTGTAATAGGGTCCTTCTCTCAATGACCACCAGTGTAATGGGGCTCTTCTCCCAGTGAACACCAGTGTAAGCAGGCCCTTCTCTCAATGACCACTAGTGTGATAGGGCCCTTCTCCCAATGACCACTAGTGTAATAGGGCCCTTCTCCCAATGACCACCAGTGTAATAGGGGCCTTCTCCCAATGACCACTAGTGTGATAGTGCCCTTCTCCCAATGACCACTAGTGTGATAGGGCCCTTCTCCCAATGACCACCAGTGTGATAGGGCCCTTCTCCCAATGACCACCAGTGTAATAGGGGCCTTCTCCCAATGACCACCAGTGTGATAGGGCCCTTCTCCCAATGACCACCAGTGTGATAGGGCCCTTCTCCCAATGACCACTAGTGTAATAGGGGCCTTCTCCCAATGACCACAAAAAAAAAGCCCTTCTCTCAATGACCACTAGTGTGATAGGGCCCTTCTCCCAATGACCACTAGTGTAATAGGGCCCTTCTCCCAATGACCACCAGTGTAATAGGGGCCTTCTCCCAATGACCACTAGTGTGATAGTGCCCTTCTCCCAATGACCACTAGTGTGATAGGGCCCTTCTCCCAATGACCACTAGTGCTATGGGGCACACCTCCCAATGACCACCAGTGTAATAGGGGCCTTCTCCCAATGACCACTAGTGCTATGGGGCACACCTCCCAATGACCACCAGTGTAATAGGGGCCTTCTCCCAATGACCACTAGTGCTATGGGGCACACCTCCCAATGACCACCAGTGTAATAGGGGCCTTCTCCCAATGACCACTAGTGCTATGGGGCACACCTCCCAATGACCACCAGTGTAATAGGGGCCTTCTCCCAATGACCACTAGTGCTATGGGGCACACCTCCCAATGACCACCAGTGTAATAGGGGCCTTCTCCCAATGACCACTAGTGCTATGGGGCACACCTCCCAATGACCACCAGTGTAATAGGGGCCTTCTCCCAATGACCACTAGTGCTATGGGGCACACCTCCCAATGACCACCAGTGTAATAGGGGCCTTCTCCCAATGACCACTAGTGCTATGGGGCACACCTCCCAATGACCACCAGTGTAATAGGGGCCTTCTCCCAATGACCACTAGTGCTATGGGGCACACCTCCCAATGACCACCAGTGTAATAGGGGCCTTCTCCCAATGACCACTAGTGCTATGGGGCACACCTCCCAATGACCACCAGTGTAATAGGGGCCTTCTCCCAATGACCACTAGTGCTATGGGGCACACCTCCCAATGACCACCAGTGTAATAGGGGCCTTCTCCCAATGACCACCAGTGTGATAGAGCCCTTCTCCCAATGACCACCAGTGTAACTTTACCGATCGCCAGTCAAAGACAGCATTGCACTTACCATCAATGTATGGGAACACATTGTGCATGGTCTGTTTCATTTCAGTATTAGGGACATTATAGTGCAGCCCTGGGATTTTACATACACTGAGCACACCATTTATATGTATTGTTATATCTTCAATCTACTGTTCACACCAGCTGTAGATATACTGATTATTAGAAGGGTTTCCCTGAAACCTAACATTTATTTCAAGGGTTCCTGCATGGCAGAAAGGTTGAGAAAGGTTTAAAGTGTGGCCTCCTTTACAGGATGAACTCTCATGTACATGTTACTGTTGCCTTAGGGACGTCTTTTATGACAATGTTCAGCTTTATGGAAGCCAGAAGACAGTGGACAGTATTATCATCGATATTTCCTGCATGCTGAAGATTCCCAGAAGGAGCTTACATATCGTATGTTCTGGTATCATGTAGCCCTGACTAGTGTTTTATATGCAGCAGAGCAGTTCATTCAATACATCGGTACAGAGAACAGTGTTGGTGTTCAATGAACTGTAGCACAGACAGACTCAACTTTTCTCTTGAAGAGTCGGCCCACCCAAAGCCCATATTTCAGTGTTCAATAAATCCTGGAGACAGAAACAACATGAATAACCAACTGCTTCCTGAGAAGGTCTCTCGGGTCTGTACACCTGATGTGCCCATTATGAGGGACTCCCACCATCCCTGTGCTGAGTTCCCGGGTCTGTACCCCTGCTGTGCCCATTATGAGGGGCTCCCCCCATCCCTGTGCTGAGTTCCCGGGTCTGTACCCCTGCTGTGCCCATTATGAGGGGCTCCCCCCATCCCTGTGCTGAGTTCCCGGGTCTGTACCCCTGCTGTGCCCATTATGAGGGGCTCCCCCCATCCCTGTGCTGAGTTCCCGGGTCTGTACCCCTGCTGTGCCCATTATGAGGGGCTCCCCCCATCCCTGTGCTGAGTTCCCGGGTCTGTACCCCTGCTGTGCCCATTATGAGGGGCTCCCCCCATCCCTGTGCTGAGTTCCCGGGTCTGTACCCCTGCTGTGCCCATTATGAGGGGCTCCCCCCATCCCTGTGCTGAGTTCCCGGGTCTGTACCCCTGCTGTGCCCATTATGAGGGGCTCCCCCCATCCCTGTGCTGAGTTCCCGGGTCTGTACCCCTGCTGTGCCCATTATGAGGGGCTCCCCCCATCCCTGTGCTGAGTTCCCGGGTCTGTACCCCTGCTGTGCCCATTATGAGGGGCTCCCCCCATCCCTGTGCTGAGTTCCCGGGTCTGTACCCCTGCTGTGCCCATTATGAGGGGCTCCCCCCATCCCTGTGCTGAGTTCCCGGGTCTGTACCCCTGCTGTGCCCATTATGAGGGGCTCCCCCCATCCCTGTGCTGAGTTCCCGGGTCTGTACCCCTGCTGTGCCCATTATGAGGGGCTCCCCCCATCCCTGTGCTGAGTTCCCGGGTCTGTACCCCTGCTGTGCCCATTATGAGGGGCTCCCCCCATCCCTGTGCTGAGTTCCCGGGTCTGTACCCCTGCTGTGCCCATTATGAGGGGCTCCCCCCATCCCTGTGCTGAGTTCCCGGGTCTGTACCCCTGCTGTGCCCATTATGAGGGGCTCCCCCCATCCCTGTGCTGAGTTCCCGGGTCTGTACCCCTGCTGTGCCCATTATGAGGGGCTCCCCCCATCCCTGTGCTGAGTTCCCGGGTCTGTACCCCTGCTGTGCCCATTATGAGGGGCTCCCCCCATCCCTGTGCTGAGTTCCCGGGTCTGTACCCCTGCTGTGCCCATTATGAGGGGCTCCCCCCATCCCTGTGCTGAGTTCCCGGGTCTGTACCCCTGCTGTGCCCATTATGAGGGGCTCCCCCCATCCCTGTGCTGAGTTCCCGGGTCTGTACCCCTGCTGTGCCCATTATGAGGGGCTCCCCCCATCCCTGTGCTGAGTTCCCGGGTCTGTACCCCTGCTGTGCCCATTATGAGGGGCTCCCCCCATCCCTGTGCTGAGTTCCCGGGTCTGTACCCCTGCTGTGCCCATTATGAGGGGCTCCCCCCATCCCTGTGCTGAGTTCCCGGGTCTGTACCCCTGCTGTGCCCATTATGAGGGGCTCCCCCCATCCCTGTGCTGAGTTCCCGGGTCTGTACCCCTGCTGTGCCCATTATGAGGGGCTCCCCCCATCCCTGTGCTGAGTTCCCGGGTCTGTACCCCTGCTGTGCCCATTATGAGGGGCTCCCACCATCCCTGTGCTGAGTTCCCGGGTCTGCACACCATCCCTTGGCTCGGTTTGGGGTCTGCACACCTGTTGTGCCCATTATGAGGGGTTCCCACCATCAAAAATATATGGAATACAGGTGCTGACTTTGCACACTGACTTTAAGACAATGGTTTGGCACCACCATCATGTTCTCACCCTATTGGCAGTAGCCCAGTAAGGACGGTGATGTAGGCCAGACCTTGTCCATAAAGCAGTCAATGTAGCCTCACCAAATATTTACTGGAAGTAAACCAATTGCTGTCATCTAAAGCACACACACCTGAAAGATTCTCCTGCAGTGAATGTTTAGTGAAAGTCAGTTTATAAATATACCTCTAACTGTGCGTTTCTTTTCTAGCTGTCTACCTCCAAGGGCTGCGTTGCTGGGGATCTGGTGTTCACAGAGGAAGATGGGACCAGGGTGATCTGCAACACGAATTCCTCGGTATGTCCGGCACAGATTATACGGCTGAAATCATTCGTACGCACATAATGCTTCTGACGTCTTGTAGATTACTAGAATTGTCTATAATGGAGCATAGTGGCTGGTAACTATTTGTCTGTGTCTAAGAAGATTGCAATGTGACTATATGTACTGTGATAGTATAAAAGGATGTGGGCACAGTATTGGCCATTGGCTCTGAGTACTGATGATCTCCTGCAGCCAGTGGCGTCACGCGGGGGGTGCGGCCTGCATCCGGGTGACACCATTGAAGGGGTGACACCAAAATGACTGACATTAATTTTGGTGTCACCCACTCTGAAAAGTTGGGCTTTCGGTCATGGACCAAGAGCTGGACATTTGCGAGAGAGAGGAGGGGACCCGGCAGCATACGTTATCCCGCCTGGTGAACGTCCCCTTCTCTCTCTGCCAGCGTCCATCACCAAGATGACCAGTAGGTAGCAGCGGTAAGCATGTGACATCACACTGCGGGTTCTCACCTGGTACCTGCACCGGGTGTCGCCTCGCCTCAGGACGCCTCTGCCTGCAGCCATTTCATTCCTGTGCGCAATCCAGAGATGGCTGCATGACATTTCTCAGGGTGGGTTTCATAATAATGGTGGCCTGCCTACTGTGTGTTGCAATGGCTACTTATAGTCTCTATTGGAAGCCATGTAACAGGACAACGCAGGAGCATAATTGAGAGTCAGGGACAGAGCATTGTCACCCCATAACAGGAAGTGCCTGAGCAAGGACCTAGGTATTCTTTTAATGATGCAGCTTTACAAATATGGATCATGAGTTTAGAAATGACATTTCCATAATACAGCTTACCTGAGGTTTTAGTGATTGGGTTGAACCTATCCCCTTTCTAGCGCATGTCCAATACTGCCCTGCCACAGTATATGTATGGGGAATGTGTAGCAGCCGGCCTTTCTGGCATCAATTTATACATCCGCCACAAAGATTTATAGTCCTTTTGTACTCTATTACATTGCTGTTGGCTCCGGTTTTTCTGTATAAACACAGGAAAGAAATGATGACAATACTACTTGTAATAAAACAAAGACAATGTTTTTTTTTGTTAGCCCGAGTGGAATATTTACGAGCGGAGTGTTCTTTTAACCCAAACCATAAAACCAATGTCTTTGTTTTTTTAGGGAGTTCTCATCCCGTCTAATGTGGACGGAGTCCTGAGTATCCTTTAAGTGCTGAGGATAAGCCAGGCGTGAAATGGAAACACCCAGAAGCCACGGAGATTCCAAATCAAACAGAGTGGTGCGGAATGATATTGGCCGCCCTCGGCTTTATCTCAGCGGGAGGTGGTGGCCTCTGGTCCGCCCTCATCCTACACATGGAATAGCTTCACTTTACATTTTATGGGCATTATTTAAATAGCTGCTTCTAGTACGCTTAAGAGGGTAATTATAACATTTTCCATATGTAATGTTTACCTGAAAGTCATTTTCACACTCGGGGCGTCCCGCGGCTGACATAAATTGCGAATGCGCGGTCGTCTTATTGACGCCTGCCGGCGGCCATCTTGGTGACGGACAGAGAGAGGAGGGGACGTTCACCCGGCGGGTCCCCTCCTCTCTCCTGACACTCGGGCTCTTGGTCCATGACCGATTGCCTGACTTTTCATAGGGGGTGACACCAAAAGGACAGTCAGTCATTTTGGTGTCACTCCTCCAATGGTGGCACCCGGGTGCATACTCACCCTAATCCAATAGCCACGGCCTCTGGTGTTTGTTTACATCCAGCGCTGCAAATCTTATAGTCTGGGCCATGCCTGCATATTACAGCCCCTGATACTTCTGTGGGGTCATCTCAGCCTTGTGACATGGCTATGGGGCTGTAATGCACAGGCATGGCCAGGACAGGGAGACTTGCCACACTGGGTGTCCACAAACAATAGAGGCCATGGCCATTTGATCAAGGTAAGTATACT